>NW_024093059.1:0-14258 GCF_014356525.2 Nilaparvata lugens | reverse complement strand
TATAGAATTATTATCATAAATCAGCTGGACAAGTGATTACACAGATGTGTGGAGAAGCCAGTCTATTGCTTTTTTCCATAAGGTCTATAGTTTCAACTTGTAGATGAAAATACTGCGTGAGGTCTACTGTTCACAGAACTACTAGTAGTGAGTAGTTGAGAAGTGATTCATGATTTTCTATCCGTACTTGTATAAACCAGTTCTGTCCTTTATATAGTATAGATAATCTATTCTATATACATATCTTTCATTCGTTAGAAATATACATTTCTCATGGTTCAATAATAAATCATAATAATTGGAATGAAATATTTTGTTAGTTCATCTTATTTCTTCATAGCTTTCAAATGATCCAGAACGATGCGGATTTTGAAAAGGACAGCAACACAAATATGTCAATCAAACACTGCCATTATAACGTGGACCTGACTAAAGCAATAAGTGTTCGACAGTATGATACAGTATCATCTCAACTTGATACACAACACCATAATTTGATACAGCACAGGATAGAGCTATCTGCTTTGAGGAATGATAGCAACACAAACGTCAATCAAATACTGCCATTATAACGTGGACCTGACTAAAGCAATTAGTGTTCGACAATATGATACAGTATCATCTCAACTTGATACACAACACCATAATTTGATACAAAACAGGATAGAGCTATCTACTTTGTGGAATGATAGCAACACAAATGTCAATCAAACACTGCCATTATAACGTGGACCTGACTAAAGCAATAAGTGTTCGACAGTATGATACAGTATCATCTCAACTTGATACACAACACCATAATTTGATACAAACACAGGATAGAGCTATCTGCTTTGTCAAATGATAGACAAGGATAGCAACACCAATGTCAATCAAACCATGCCATTATAACGTGGACCTGACTAGAGCAATAAGTGTTCGACAGTATGATACAGTATCATCTCAACTTGATACACAACACCATAATTTGATACCAAAAAGGATAGAGATCTACTTTGTGGAATGATAGCAACACAAATGTCAATCAAATACTGCCATTATAACGTGGACCTGACTAAAGCATAAGTGTTCGACAGTATGATACAGTATCATCTCAACTTGATACACAACACCATAATTTGGATACAAAACAGGATAGAGCTATCTACTTTGTGGAATGATAGCAACACAAATGTCAATCAAATACTGCAATTATAACGTGGACCTGACTAAAGCAATAAGTGTTCGACAGTATGATACAGTATCATCTCAACTTGATACATTACACCATAATTTGATACAAAACAGGATAGAGCTATCTACTTTGTGGAATGATAGCAACACAAATGTCAATCAAACACTGCCATTATAACGTGGACCTGATCAAAGCAATAAGTGTTCGACAGTATGATACAGTATCATCTCAACTTGATACACAACACCATAATTTGATACAAAACAGGATAGAGCTATCTACTTTGTGGAATGATAGCAACACAAATGTCAATCAAATACTGCCATTATAACGTGGACCTGACTAAAGCAATAAGTGTTCGACAGTATGATACAGTATCTTCTCAACTTGATACACAACACCATAATTTGATACAAAACAGGATAGAGCTATCTACTTTGTGGAATGATAGCAACACAAATGTCAATCAAATACTGCCATTATAACGTGGACCTCACTATGAAATAGAGACTTTGGGTGGGAAAGTCTCTATCTGGTCCATTTCAGAAAACATTTGAGATTTGAGATTTTCCACCGAAAAGAGTGATATAACAATTTATTTTCTCTGGTAATCCAAGCTATACATGGCACACCATCACTATCCATCTCAATTTGAGGTGACACAAATGTAATAGGAGGTGAATGAAGAGGAGGAGGAGGAGGAGAAAGCAGGAGGAGAAAGGAGAATGAGGATGATGATGATGATGAGAAGGAGGTGAAGGAGGAGAAGGAGGAGGAGGAGCTGTTATTTATCTTGAAAAATAACGGTCATTCTATGTACGATGTATGTATCTCAAATACAGTATATGTTCACATTCATCTCCATATAGGTTGAGTATTGCATCGTATTTATTTAGTGTGTGAGGGGATATATATCTCAACTACAGCTGTAAATTTATATGGTGCCAAAGTACATTATTCATTTATATAATATATTTGGATGGACTTAATGAAAGGGACTCTATCCCGGAGTGTTTTTCTTCTCATTCTTCTTCTCCTCTTCTTCTTCTTCTTCTCTTCTCCTCCTCCTTCTTCTTCTTCTTCTTCTCTTCTTCTTCTTCTCTTCTTCTTCTTCTTCTTCTTCTTCTTCTTCTTCTTCTTCTTCTTCTTCTTCTCCTTCTTCTTCTTCTTCTCTTCTTCTTCTTCTCTCTTCTTCTTCTCTTCTTCTCTTCTTCTCTTCTTCTCTTCTTCTTCTTCTTCTTCTTCTTCTTCTTCTTCTTCTTCTTCTTCTTCTTCTTCTTCTTCTTCTTCTTCTTCTTCTTCTTCTTCTTCTTCCTTCTTTCTTCTTCTTCTTCTTCTTCTCTTCTTCTTCTTCTTCTTCTTCTTCTTCTTCTTCTTCTTCTTCTTCTTCTTCTTCTTCTTCTTCTTCGTCTTCTCTTCTCTTCTTCTTCTTCTTCTTCTTCTTCTTCTTCTTCTTCTCGTCTCTTCATCATCATCATCATCATCATCCTGTTTACAGAACTGTATTAATTCCATCTATGTATGATCATTATCATCTTCATTGGGTGACAAAAGCAGTCACCCCTCTATTCTTTACCTTCAGTGTTCAATGTTGGGGTTCAATCTGGATACCATCCTCAGAGAAATACAAATGAGATGGATAAAAATCAAGTCTGGAAAATGTCATTAGTAGCCGAAATATGTCGTGACAAAATCATTTAAAAAGGGACCCTGTAGCTTCCGCCATCTACCGGCCGAGTTGGCAACTAATCGTTTGAAATCGTCGACCAATGGGAAGAGAGTGAGGCGGAGCTTATAAGTGAGAGTAGGGACTGGCTTACCAGTCCGGTTCTTCCTAGTGATTGGTCAGTAACTCAATACGAATCAAAATGGTGGATGTACAAGAAAGTTCTGGAAAGTCCCTAAAATTCTGAATCAATAGGAATTAACGTGGTAAATGTAGCAAGCTGTTCCGGAAAATCTCAAGAGGTCCCAAGATTTCTGCATTGTCTCTGAGTCTGCTCGAACATAACTTCACTGATTTTTACTTTTCTTGTCCCTATTACCGTAGGTGAGGAAAGTATTGCTTTCCGAAAAAAATTGAGGTACCCCAATTTCTAAATTTCTATACGTTTCAAGGTCCCCCGAGTCCAAAAAGTGGTTTTTGGGTATGGTCTGTGTGTGTGTGTGTGTGTGTGTGTGTGTGTTGTGGTGTGTGTGTGGTGTGTGTGCGTGTGTGTGGTGTGTGTGTGTGTGTGTGTATGAGTGTATGTGCGTCTGTGTACACGATATCTCATCTCCCAATTAACGGAATGACTTGAAATTTGGAACTCAAGGTCCTTACACTATAAGGATCCGACACGAACAATTTCGATCAAATGCAATATAAGATGGCGGCTAAAATTGCGAAAATGTCGTCAAAAACAGGGTTTTTCGCGATTTTCTCGAAAACGGCTCCAACGATTTTGATCAAATTTGAACCTAAAATAGTCATTGATAAGCTCTATCAACTTCCAGAAGTCCCATATCTGTAAAAATTTCAGGAGCTCCGCTTCATCTATGCAGAGTTTAATTTTAGATTCTCAATTATCAGGCTTCAGATAAAATTCAAACAGAAAATTTCAAGTGGAAAAGATTGAGCATGAAAATCTCTACAAGTAATGTTCAGTAACATTTTCACCTAAAATTGAAAAAAGCTCGAAATTCGATAAAATGTGATTATTTCAATTGCAAAGTGTTGGCAACAGTTGATTCTATGAAATCATTCACTATGAAGAGATAGCAGACATCGTTTGTCTCCAGCGCTATTGTCCTGACACCAGCTGGCTCAGATCTTTGAATTAGTAGACTTTGGATGCGCGGGAACACTGGCGTCAGGTAATCAATTTTCGTAACGGCAAGGAAAGTTGTGTGAGTGCGCCACACCAGATTTTTGTAAAATATACACAAACTATCACACAATGTCAGTGTAAATGATAGGACTACATAGTTGCCGATTCTCTGTTACCACCGCCTTCCATAGTAGATAGCTGTGATTCAAGTCATCCCCCTAAATCTGATCTGATATTATTACTGTTAATTCTTGTTATTAATTACAGTAAATAAACAAATGCTTATTATTCGACTTGGGAATAGTTTCCCTATTATTTTCAATTATGGATTCTCATAATTCAGATTAAATATTCTGATAGTTCATCTTAATTTTCTACATATAGTGTACAAACAATTTGGCAACGATAAGGAGTACTTTTGATTGATTGAGTACTTTATTTATGTAGATTACAATATACTGGCTTATAACTATAACAATAGCTTACAATACAGCAACATTATAGATGAATTACATAATATAGACTAAGAAAAATATTGAACTGTATATGATATGAAAAAGTAATTTGTAATATAAAACTATAGATATTATATGTTATGCATCAGGAGTTGGAGAAGGATGGAGCTATCTGCTTTGTCTGATGACAGACAAGGATATCAACACCAATGTTAATCAGGTGCTGACTTTATAACATGGATCTCACCATATTACTTAATCAAAACGACACCCCTCGAGAATCGAACAAATCCTGTTTCGAATTGTGGGGAGTGAAGAGGTCAAATCCAGCAAACTATTTCAAAACTGTCAGTATCCCTCATAAAGCTACAACACTGCTTCCAATTAACCTATACTGACAGATTTAAGTGAAATCTTTCTTTAGCAGATACTACTTTCTAGAGACAGTATTCCTCATGTACAACATCGATGCTCCCCCATCTAATAGATGGTGACAGTAGAAAGTGAATCCTAGGGTAACAGGTATTTCATTTCCAGCAAGCTCTGTCAAATTCGCAGCAAACAGAGTGCAACAATCCTGTCAACATTTACATAGCAGTGCTGCCAGCCACCGAGAATTATTCCCTGTTTATCTGTGAGAAAATTCCCTCGATGATTCTCGGTTTTCCCTTTCGAAGTTTGTTTGGATATTTCTGTACTAGTTTGAAAAATATCCCCAAGTATTTACTCTTGATCCTTCCAAAGAGCTTAGAGGAAAGGTAGTATTAGAAGATATATCATGGTTTGTATAATTCATTCAAAGTTTGCAAGTTTTTTATTGAATTATGGTGTTGTGTATTGTGATGAATTTTTTAAATAGACCTCATGAGAAGAGAGAAAAATTGTGATTACCTTTTAAAATGAAAGAATTTGCTAAAGGAATAGTTAGCGACCGAGCGATAAAGCTTACTTATCAGTAACTGATTAGATAAGAGTACCGTCTGTACTGAATATTTTCTAGAAAATTATTAATAAAATTATAATTATTCTGCAAATAAAGTACGAATTATTACGAATTGCTCATTGAATTTGAGGTTACACTTTGTTTACTGCCGATAAGATGTTTAAGCGGCTCGAACGCAGCTGACTGATTCAAAGTATTGTCAAATGTCATGCCGGTTCATGCAAGGTATAATATCATTCTAAAAAGTAAAACTATCAATAAAGGACCAAGAATTTCGAATAAAAAAATAAAATGTTATTTATTGTTGAAATTATTTATTACTTAAGAAATTATATTATAATGTCAGGTCTTATTGTAACTACTAGGTCATAGCATGAACAGTATATTATTGATAAAGACAGCAAAAATTAATTATAACAATCTCAGACATAATAAAATTGGTATGAATATTAATTTATTAATTATTATTCAACTGAACCACATGGTGATTAGACCTCTTTGGCAAGCTAAGCCAATCATAGTGCATAGAAATAGCACCAAAAAGGTGATCGTTTGAAAGCAACACATGTTAATCTACTATCAGACAACAAACCTGCCTTATCATATACGCTAGCACATATACATTGTATAAGAGCAACTATGTCGAGGAGCTTAAGTGGTTTTAAGAATTATTAAATTGAATTATTATGTAATTAAAGGAATTATATTCTCTTGCTTGCCACTGACGTCATGTCTACGTCACAATCGTTCTACCAATGGCAAATTTTTATGCAAATTACTACACCGAGATTCTCAGAAGAAAGATCTAGCCAAGAGCTTAGAGAAAAAGACTTCACTTCCCTTTTGAAATCCTCACCGTTCAGACCTCGTTATAGTTACCAAGACCTATTTGTAAAATTTTCGTTCGATTTTATATGTTTTATTTGTGAGCCAATATTTTAGGCTAATCTATTTGTTATTTGTAAATTTATTTCATCAATCGAAAATTAAAAGTTAAAGTTAAATCATCCCTTAATTAATTTGTGAGGGAGATATTTAAATAAAATTCCCCACGTGCCGAGACCGAGCCTGGATTGCTGCCGACCAAACGATTTGATCTAAAGAAGAAAACCACGACCGCCAAGGAATTTCACGTGAGTTATACGTTTAAAGGGGCCCCAATCTACGCTTCGAAAATATTTCAGTGCAGAAAGATATAAAATTTTCTTCGTTAAATTATTGCCACGCCGACAAGCGCTTTAGCATTTAAGAGCCTAGAATTTATTCATATAGATTTCTAAGAATTTGTAGTTGATTAGCTATCCTCCGCTGCCAGAACCACGACCCCGAACAATTAAAAAAAAAACATTTTTTACTCATTCTTCACTATTTTTTCAAAACTGTTAAATTTTATCAATTGTAAAATTCTGTCGAATCACGCATGGTATCATGCAAGTACAAGAAAATTGCTAATCATTTTTGTAATGTTAAACCACTTTCAATCTGTAAATTATATTCTGAATTTGCACTGTGAGATCATATATTTTATTATAATATATTTCAATTTTGTTAATTCGTTTTCTGAGTTCGATTATTTCTTAAGCCTGTCAATTATTGTGTCTGATACGTTCTATATCATCAAGAACCGATCGAATACGATCATCGAATAATTGAATTAAGCTGGATATTGGAACAGGTCTAAGTGGATGTAGCGAGTGGGGTCAGATCGAGATATTTATTCTTGTCTTACCTGCTCATATATCCGCTTTTATCTGTTACCGACCTCGACTTAGGAGCGAATACATCGACAGTACTGCAGATGCAGCCAGAGATCATATAATTTCCTACAATAGAGCTTAAAACTCGACAAGACTCTGTTCTCGAAGTATATTCTGAACGATATTTGGTCCAAGTACCGTTTTTAATCCTCAGAATTATTAGAGACGCAGTCCCGTAAATTATCTACATCGGGATTTTTGCTCGACCTGTATGATTTTGTATGCTCATTCTTCACAGGTAATAATTTTAAGGTATCCGTCTTCAGTGTTTAGCGATCGCTACACTGCTTATAAAAATTTCATCACTATACAATCTGTCATTAGAAGAATCAAGGGCGAGCGAGCGTTTAGGCCTCCCGCGATTCCGACAATTGAACTGAATCTTGTAGTGAATCAATCAGTCTGGTGTACACTCAGCGTCCACGCACGCAATTACAAAATTTATAACCTCAACACCGTTGATTTAGTACAAGATTCACTCTACATATGTGAAGCCGTTAAAAAACGCTCCACAGTATCAAGCTGAGATGATACTGTATCATTTGTAGAGATAACTCAGGGAAAAGATAGCATAAGAAGATATCCCACGGTTTGTAGAATTCATTCATAGTTTGGAAGTTCTGAGAGAAGATAGAATTTTAGGAAGTTGAGAAGATACTGTATCAAATTGTGTTGATAATGTATCATATTGTGTTGATACTGTATCATTTATGATTATATGCCATGGTATAGGGCGTTTATGTTGCAAATATGACTGTTAACTGAAGCCGATAGTCCTAGTAGTTGTTTTTGTGAAGCTATGTGACGCTGGTAGTCTCTCATACTGTGCCCTTCTTACACTCTTACACTCCCAACAACACACTATAATAGACAGGGGATAGGGTGTCTATGTTGCAAATGTGAGTGTTAACTGAAGCAATAGTCCTAGTAGTTGTTTTTGGTGAAGCTTGTGACGCTGGTAGTCTCTCATACTGTGCCCTTCTTACACTCTTACACTCCAAAACACACACTAATAATAGACAGTGTATAGGGTGTCTAGTTGCAAATGTGAGTGTTAACTGAAGCCGATAGTCCTAGTAGTTGTTTTGTGGTGAAGCTATGTGACGCTGGTAGTCTCTCATACTGTGCCCTTCTTACACTCTTACACTCCCAACAACACACTAATAATAGACAATGTATAGGGTGTCTATGTTGCAAATGTGAGTGTTAACTGAAGCCGATAGTCCTAGTAATTGTTTTGTGGTGAAGCTATGTGACGCTGGTAGTCTCTCATACTGTGCCCTTCTTACACTCTCACACTCCCAACAACACACTAATAATAGACAGTTTATAGGGTGTCTATGTTGCAAATGTGAGTGTAACTGAAGCCGATAGTCCTAGTAGTGTTTTTGGTGAAGCTATGTGACGCTGGTAGTCTCTCATACTGTGCTTCTTACACTCTTACACTCCCAACAACACACTAATAATAGACAGTGTATAGGGTGTCTATGTTGCAAATGTGAGTGTTAACTGAAGCGATAGTCCTAGTAGTTGTTTTTGGTGAAGCTATGTGACGCTGGTAGTCTCTCCTACTGGCCCTTCTTACACTCTTACACTCACTCCAACAACACACTAATAATAGACAGTGTATAGGGTGTCTATGTTGCAAATGTGAGTGTTAACTGAAGCCGATAGTTAGTAGTGTTTTTGGTGAAGCTATGTGATGCTGGTAGTCTCTCATACTGTGCCCTTCTCACACTCTTACACTCCCAACAACACACTAATAATAGACAGTGTATAGGGGGTCTATGTTGCAAATGTGAGTGTTAACTGAAGCCGATAGTCCTAGTAGTTGTTTTTGGTGAAGCTATGTGACGCTGGTAGTCTCTCATACTGTGCCCTTTCACTCCCAACAACACACTAATAATAGACAGTGTATAGGGTGTCTATGTTGCAAATGTGAGTGTTAACTGAAGCCATAGTCTAGAGTAGTTGTTTTTGGTGAACCTTTGTGACGCTGGTAGTCCTCATACTGTGCCCTTCTTACACTCTTACACTCCAACAACACACTAATAATAGACAGTGTATAGGGATGTTGCAAATGTGAGTGTTAACTGAAGCCGATAGTCTTAGTAGTTGTTTTTGGTGAAGCTATGTGACGCTGGTAGTCTCTCATACTGTGCCCTCTTACACTCTTACACTCCCAACAACACACTAATAATAGACAGTGTATAGGGTGTCTATGTTGCAAATGTGAGTGTTAACTGAAGCTGATAGTCCTAGTAGGTTTTGGTGAAGCTATGTGACGCTGGTAGTCTCTCATACTGTGCCCTTCTTACACTCTTACACTCCAACAACACACTAATAATAGACAGTGTATAGGGTGTCTATGTTGCAAATGTGAGTGTTAACTGAAGCCGATAGTCCTAGTAGTTGTTTTTGGTGAAGCTATGTGACGCTGGTAGTCTCTCATACTGTGCCCTTCTTACACTCTTACACTCCAACAAACACTAATTATAGACAGTGTATAGGGTGTCTATGTTGCAAATGTGAGTGTTAACTGAAGCCGATAGTCCTAGTAGTTGTTTTTTGGTGAAGCTATGTGACGCTGGTAGTCTCTCATACTGTGCCCTTCTTACACTCTTACACTCCCAACAACACACTAATTATAGACAGTGTATAGGGTGTCTATGTTGCAAATGTGAGTGTTAACTGAAGCCGATAGTCCTAGTAGTTGTTTTTGGTGAAGCTATGTGACGCTGGTAGTCTCTCATACTGTGCCCTTCTTACACTCTTACACTCCCAACAACACACTAATAATAGACAGTAGTCGACAGTAATCGGTTTGAGTTAACAATAAATCGGCTTATTTGAACCAAACTAATCATCATTTATTCCCCACGCACAAGCCTAGGGCTTATAAGGACATCATCCACAACCCAAAAGAACAAACATTTGCATTGATCTGTCATTACTATCCTCAAATAATTCTTGTTGAATCATTCACCAGCAGATTTCCCTCCAAATTTTCCTTTTAAAACCCTAAAAACCTGGTGTGGTGCACTCACACAACTTTCCTTGCCGTTATGGAAATTGATCACGTGACGCTAGCGTTCCCCCCCATCTTAAGTCTACTATTCAAATATTTGAGCCAGCTGGTGACAGGGCAATAACGCTGGAGACACACAAGGTCTGCTATCTCTTCATAGTGAATGATTTAATAGAATCAACAGTTGCCAACAGTTTGCAATTGGATAATAACATTTTCTCGAATTTCGAACTTATTTTCAATTTTAGGTTGAAAAATATTATTGATCATTAATTGTAGAGATTCTCATGCTCAATCTTTTCCACTCAAAAGTTTTTGTTTAAATTGTATCTGAAGCTTGATAATTGAGAATGTGAAATCAAACTTTGCATAGATGAAGCGGAGCTCCTGAAATTTCTACAGATATGGGACTTGTGGTAGTTGATAGAGCTTATCGATGGCTATTTTAGGTACAACTTTAATCAAAATCGTTGGAGCCGTTTTCGAGAAAATCGCGAAAAACCCTGTTTTTGACAACATTTTCGCCATTTCAGCCGCCATCTTGAATCGCATTTGATCGAAATTGTTCGTGTCGGATCCTTATATTGTAAGGACCTTATGTTCAAAATTTCAAGTCATTCCGTTAATTGGGAGATGAGATATCGTGTACACAGACGCACATACACTCATACACATATACTGACCAATACCCAAATACCACTTTTTTGGACTCAGGGGATCTTGAAACGTATAGAAATTTAGAAATTGGGGTACATTAATTTTTTTCGGAAAGCAATACTTTTCTTACCTATGGTAATAGGGCAAGGAAAGTAAAAACTATCCAGTTTCCCGAGTTCCCTCCAAATTTCTCTTTTCAAACCGTAAATACTATCCAGTTTTCTACAAATTTCCCTCTCAAACCCCAAAAACTCCCGCAAAAATTCCCACACACCGCTCACACTGTGTATACCAAACCTATCAGAATAATTTGTTATGACATAAGTTTGACATTTCGTTCAATAAACAACATGGGTCAAATGGGATGTGCTCGAGAGAGAGTGAGAGAGAGATAGAGAGAGACAGAGTGGCCGAGTGAAAGGGAGAGGGTGAGAGAGAAATAGAATGAGAGTAAGAGGGAGTGATAAAGAGAGATATATAATGAGAAATAGACAGAGAGTGATAGAGTGGGAGAGAAATAGGGAGAGAGTGAGAGAAGAAAGAAGAGACAGAAAGTGAGTGAGTGGGAGAAGGTGAGAGAGAATGATAAGGAGAGAGAGAATGATAAGGAGAGATAGATAATGAGATACAGAGAAAGAGTGATAGAGAGTGAGTGAGTGAGAAAGTGGAGAAAGAGATGTTATGAAGAGAGAGAGAGAGAGTGTGTAAGTGAGAGAGACAGTATTGATGAAGTGGCGAAGGGATAAAACTCAATTTAGCCCTGTCAAAAAGTGTCATCACGTGGAGGGAGTTCAATGTGTGGGTATTTTCGGAATTGTTTTAGCTCTATTTTAGTCCTAGCTTTTAGAGTTGTTGAGCCTCTGTATATCGTTATCGGAGTATATTGTGAAAAATCGCTGTAGAGAGGTAATCAATATCACAGAGTAAAGATAACAGAAGACATGCCATGGTATAGTAGTCCAGTCAAGGAAAAATTATAGAGGGAAAAGTTAGGAAGACAATTTTCGACCCCGCAGTTCTGTTTAGGGCAGTTAGGAGGTAAACATATCAAAAGTCCCACCCCTACCCACTGTGCTAAGGTTGGGGGGTGGTTTAAATGTACTATTTTTTGGTTTCTCGCATAAAACTCAAAAACTATGTATCCTAAGGACTTGACTGTCATATAACAAATTAAAGCTTACATAATTTTACACAATATTTATTCTACAACTTTTTTTTATATCTCCACTAGTTTTCGAGATATCCGCTCTTGAAGGTGTGACATTTTTGGAAAAACACGTTTACCATCAATTTTTTTCTATTATTGCTCTTATAACTTTTTAAAAATCGACGGGAAAAATCCATGCTGATTGTAAGCTTATATATAAGGCATTGAATTTTCTTCAATTTGATGTATAATTTCACGCTTTCACGAATTTCCCTACACATTTTGTAGCAGCTTTAGTGTTGAGTGTGAAATCTGAATGTTTGCAACAATAGACCAATTGACAAAGGAATTTGGAGGGAATCTTTCAAACAAAATTTTTGACTTCGCAGCTTTGTTGAGACTAGTTGGGAGGAGAACATATCAAAAGTCCCCATTCCTAACTCATGTGCTAAGGGGATGAGGGTGGTTTAAAAGTTGCATTTTGCTTCCACGCTCATTTCTGGAGAACAATGCATTCAACCGACTGAAATAACTATTTAAAAATGAAGCTTGATAAATTATCTACATGTTTTGTTCAGTAGAATATTGTGGTATCCCCAACAGTTCTCGAGATATTCGCTCTTGAAGGTGTAAAATTGTTAAAACAACAGGTTTTTATCCAATGTTTTGCTCTTTCAGGGCTTATACCTCTCCAACAATGCATCATAAAAACTTATGCTTATCGTAGGTTTGTCGAGCATTGAATTCTGTTTGAAATGATGTATTATTTCACTATTCCAAGTTTTCCTCTCATTGTTATAGCAGCTTCAATGTAGGGGGTGAAATTTTCATTGCTGCAACAATTGATCTTTTGACCATGACATTTGAAGGGAATGTCAGTGACACAATTTTTTACTTTGCAGCTTGATTTGGACTAGTTAGTAGGTGTACATAGCAAAAGTGTACATCTTCATCCCCTCTGTTGAAGGTGTGGAACCGCTGAGTTAACACTTGTTGCAGCTATGCAAATTTCATCCCCTACATTGAAGCTGCTATAACAATGAGAGGAAAACTTGGAATAGTGAAATAATACATCATTTTCCTATCATTTCAGAATTCAATGCTCGACAAACCTACGATAAGCATCAGTTTTTATGATGCATTGTTGGAGAGGTATAAGCCCTGAAAGAGCAAAACATTGGATAAAATCCTGTTATTTTAACAATATTACACACCTTCAAGAGCAAATATCTCGAGAACTGTTGGGAATACCACAACATTCCACTGAACAAAAAGTGTAGAGAATTTATCAAACTTCATTTTTGAATAGTTATTTCAGTCGGTTGAATGCATTGTTCTCCAGAAATGAGCCAGATATATAAATACAGAAATTGCTCGCTTAATATAATAGGTTAACTGATTATTTTAAACGAGAATGAACAGTTAGTATTACATCAATAAACCTGTATCTGCTACCGTCTGTAGTAGGCATTGACAAGACAGAGGTTCGGCAACGTTGTTCTCCTATCTTTCTCCACTGCCATTATAACTCGGACCTCACTATAGTTATGAAATCGAATCTAATGTTTCTATCTAACACTCTCTCTCTCTCCCACCCTCTCTCACTCTCTCTCTCTTCTTAGTTTAAATAACGAAATTAACGTTTTGGTAGAGAGTTAGTGGGGAGGATATTTTTAATATTCTTTCCGAAGAATGGACATTGATATGTCCAAAGCTCCGCCAATTTATGTAGATGCATAACAATATAATTATTATCTATAGTTATTATATTACAAATTGCTTTTTCATATAATACAGTTCTATAGTTATTTTCCTAGTCTATATTATGTAAATTCATCTATAATTTTGCTGTATTGTAAGCTATTGTATATAAGTGTATAAGCCAGTATATATTGTAATCTACATAAATAAAGTACTCAATCAATCAATCAATCAAACCCTCTCTCTCTCTCTCTCTCTCTCCCTCTCTCTCTCTCTCTCTCTCTCTCTCCTAATACATAATATGTAATCTATTTTTCTGTTCTTATGTAAATTTGTCTCTTTGTAAAGGGTTGTGTGGCAGAGAGGACCAGGAGTCCAACTCCGCCCTAATAAAGGCATATAATCAATCAATCTCTCTCTCTCTCTCTCTCTCTCTCTCTGTCTCTCTCTTTCTCTCATCTATAATTTTGCTGTATTGTAAGCTACTGTATATAAGTGTATAAGACAGTATATATTGTAATCTACATAAACAAAGTACTCAATCAATCAATCAATCAATCTCTCTCTCTCTCTCTCTCTTTAGGGT
>NW_024093058.1:0-13910 GCF_014356525.2 Nilaparvata lugens | reverse complement strand
CTTTAAAAATATAACATTGAAATATTGAAATATTATTTGCAGGATTGAGACCACAATAGGAGGCATAAAGTCCCTTGATAATTTTGAAAACAGAGACGTTATAGTGAGGTCCACGTTATAATGGCAGTGGAGGAAAGTAGGAGAACAACGTTGCCAATTATCTGCCTTGCCACTGCCTTCTGAAGAGGATAGCTTGGTCAATTTTACCACCAACTTTGGTCAATATCTATTGTTAGTTCCTAAAGGTAGTGGAGAAAAATAGAAGAACAACATTGCCAATAATTATACATAAATATCAGATGTACTGGTATCAGCTATCCTCTTCAAAAGACAGAGAATTGGCAACGTTGTTCTTCTATTTTTCTAGTGGAGAAAGATAGGAGAACAGTAGGGCCGATTCTGTACCTTCTATAGAGGATAGCTGATACCGTTAAGCCTATATCTGATCTGATATCAACTGTTCATTCTTGTTAAAAATAATTAATTATATTTCATTTGGGATTCCATCCCTTCCAGTTAGGCCGCAACTCCACCTCAGCATCTTCATTTCAGTGACCTCCAGTCTGTGTTCATGGGCTTTCTTAACTGCCCAGGCCTCCGCTCCGTATGTCAACGCGGGCCGCACGACACGACTGTTTTATAGATTTTGCCCTTAAGTTTTTCATTCCTTCTATCACAAAGTATTGCAGTCATTTTCCTCCAATTCATCAATTAATTTACTAGATGTGCTATTTCGTTGGCCTGTTCTCCGTCTGCATCAAAGGTTGAGCCCAGCTAATAAGAGTATAGAAACTCTAACTTGTACTAAACATGATTATTTCAAGTATGCATTGTGATGATCTATGAATTAATTTCTATTATACATTATTCATTATCTCATTTCCATTTTCATATGATGTGTCTGATAATTCGTGAACTGTGATTCCATTCATTCATCTGTGAATTTATTATATTGTCATCCAATTTATCTATGTTCTGTTACAGGCTCTGGAAATTGATGAAATGGAACAAATTATTTGGACAAGACACTAGAAAAATTCTACTCGGTCGGTTTTGTAATCATACCTCAAGATACTTGCGAGATCTTCGTCTGCACTGCACTAGCATTTCAGGTAATTATCCAACTAGCCTACTATTTTGTATTCATTTCAGTGACAAATATTCATTTGTACCGTAAATGAATAAATGAATATCACAACTGAAATAGAGAGCAAACCTTTGTTTAGGAGGAAATTAAAAGACTCGAATAGTGCTTTTACAGTGCTACAGAACTTTTCGAATCAAGACAAGTTGAACTCATGATTGCTGTGTTCAGAAATAAATGTATTAATACAACGTTATATGTATGCTACTTTATTGTATATGACAATTGTAAATATTGGTGACATACTCAGTTATGCAGAAATAAAGGTTATAATTATTATTAAATACGTCCGTTCTTTAGACCTCACCGCTCGGTGAGTGGTACCATAGATATAGATAGCATAATTAGAAGTGCCATAGTAGAGGGCGTCTATGTGACGCTGGTAGTCTCTCATACTGTGCCGTTCTTACAATCTCACCCGTCCAAAACAGTAATAATTGACAGTAGTCGACAGTAGAACTTCCGTCAGGAACTCCACACTAATAAAAAGCCATTCGTATATTTAATACTGTATACTATAATATTATTATATGGGCTGGAATATACTACCACCGTTTGTATGTGTTTCGTATGACAAAAGTGTGTGAAGGAATGTCTAAAACTTGGGAATTCCAGTCGCGATGCAAATCATTCATTCATTCACTATTATAATTTTTACCACACTTGATTGTTTCTTTTCAGCCATTGGTGATAAGATGCTAAAACAACCATGCCATTGGCGGTATTCGAACCCACAACCAGCACAACGCAGCCATAGCAGCTGCTTTAGGCCGGATTGTATTTTTAATTATTTAAAAACTATTTAAACAATAGATACCAAATCCTCAAAATTGATAATAAAACCAGCCTTGATTATAGTCTTGCACAGGGAACAGTCCTGTCTCCGATTCTCTTCCTAATCTACATGAATGATCTTCCCAAGTTAGAATTAAAAAATGGAGTGTCAATCGCTTTTGCCGATGACACTTGATTGTTATTCAAGGGAGCCAATTGGGAGGATACTAAGAAAGCAGCAGAATCCGGGCTCAAAATAGTGAAATCCTGGTTCTACTTCTTCCTCACCCCCTGTTTCTCTTCCCGATATTTTCAATGCATGTTAGTTAACATAACTAAGTTGCATGTTATCCCTTTATGATTTTCTTGCATTATTGTTAGTCATTGAACACTCAGCATCTGTGCTCAGGTTTTTTCAAACCTTGCAGGGACTTGGTTTAATATATCTATATTATTTATCCTATTTGATGGAATTTCATTTTTCATTTTATATTGTATTTTAGTTTTTTATAATCATTGTTATTGTAATTATGTTTTTGGGAAAAATGAAGATTTGATTTGATTTGCAGTCGTCGCCGCCGCACCACGATCACTCGGCGGCATCCACATCTAGTGGTGGTGGATCTACATGCAAGGAGCATGCGCACTACCACTGGATGTGGATGCTGGATGAGTTGGGCAACCTCGGCCGCTCCAGTACCAACTGCCCGACCAGGTGTTGCTAACCATATTCGGCTACTTGCTGTCGGTTTCAGGGCATCAGCTCTGGTAAGTAGCAAATTAACAATAATTATCTGTGGTTTTATTGAATTATAATGTCGCATCCACACTATCGCCCAAGTGCGTACTAATGACGACGACCGCGAGAGTGTGGATGGGTGGTTTGCCAGTGCTGGCCTTGGTTGGCCTACGCTGGGCTGGCCGACGCTGGCCGACGTTGGGCCAATATGTAGCTACAACAGCTGAAACCATACAGGCTATACCTTACTATCATTCTCTAACTTATTGACTTGGACTCTTCAGGTATTATGTGTGTAGGTGTTGTGATCGAATTCCCATCTAGCTGTTAACCCTGTTGTCAATATGTGCAGTAGCACAAGTATTCGGGGTGATTTACAGCATTTAATTTGGATTACTGTTTAGTAATAATCATTCATTATTTAGCATTTGAATAAATGCAATTTCTCATGAATTTTCATCTGTAGACTGGCTGGCCGCTATGGCTTCGAATAAAATGAGCGCTGCTATCCAGAGATTGTCAGTTTGGTGTAAGCGTGAGCATACCTGACGCTGACTAGCAATTAGGGTTCGATTCCCGGGCTGGCAAATAATTTCTAGATAGTAGCTCTCATCGAATTTCCATCCAGCTGTTAACCCTGTTGTCAATATGTGCAGTAGCACAAGTATTCGGGGTGATTTACAGCATTTAATTTGGATTACTGTTTAGTAATAATCATTCATTATTTAGCATTTGAATAAATGCAATTTCTCATGAATTTTCATCTGTAGACTGGCTGGCCGCTATGGCTTCGAATAAAATGAGCGCTGCTATCCAGAGATTGTCAGTTTGGTGTAAGCGTGAGCATACCTGACGCTGACTAGCAATTAGGGTTCGATTCCCGGGCTGGCAAATAATTTCTAGATAGTAGCTCTCATCGAATTTCCATCCAGCTGTTAACCCTGTTGTCAATATGTGCAGTAGCACAAGTATTCGGGGTGATTTACAGCATTTAATTTGGATTACTGTTTAGTAATAATCATTCATTATTTAGCATTTGAATAAATGCAATTTCTCATGAATTTTCATCTGTAGACTGGCTGGCCGCTATGGCTTCGAATAAAATGAGCGCTGCTATCCAGAGATTGTCAGTTTGGTGTAAGCGTGAGCATACCTGACGCTGACTAGCAATTAGGGTTCGATTCCCGGGCTGGCAAATAATTTCTAGATAGTAGCTCTCATCGAATTTCCATCCAGCTGTTAACCCTGTTGTCAATATGTGCAGTAGCACAAGTATTCGGGGTGATTTACAGCATTTAATTTGGATTTTCGTTTAGTAATAACTATTCATTAATTAGCATTTGAATAAATGCAATTTGTCATTAATTCCCATCCAGCTGTATATACCGTACTCATGGATGAATATAATAATATATAGCCTATCTATAGATATCTATCTATGTGAAGGCCATCTCACACCGCCGTAGCGTAGCTTGTAATACGTTTTTGAAAAACGTAGCCGACATATTTCCTAATGTTAGCCAATCTGTCCATTTGAATCTGGCATGGCATAATAATAATATTCGTATGGCTTTTATTGGTGGGGAGTTCCTGACGGAAGTTTCTCCTCGCCTGAATATATATCATTTAAGCCGTCAATGGGCCTCACGACTGTCATACTTCAGCCGTGACCGACAGTTTAACGTGCCCATCCAATTTAACTTGAGGAGATAGAACAGCTACGTCTTCCGAAGACTTATTTCAATAGGCATTTTACGAGGTGTTTCCTAAGCGACGGCTCTACGATTCTACCCGAGCGACATTGTAGGCTAGTCTATAAGTCGGCAGGTCAGGATTGGTTGGTTGCTCCGTTTGGGTTGCTGCTAGTGAGGTCCACGTTATAATTGCACTAGAAAACAAAGAAAACAGCGTTGCCAGAGGATAGCTGCTGTTACTGCTATAGGCCTATCTCATGTCATATTAACAACTGTTCATTCTTGTTTAAAATAATCAATTATGTTTTATTCGTCAAGGAAATACACATTCCAATGATTAAACAATAGGTGATAAAATTTGATTATTCATTTATTTTTCTAAACACTATAATCATAATAAAATTATGACGATGGAGGAAGAACTAGGCAGAGCCTGTACCATTTCTCTTCCAAATTTTGATAGAAAGTTGATGTTTTCCAAAGAAATAATTGAGATTAAATATTTTGTTCATCAATTATATTATTCTATATTGTTAAAACACGATCTGGCGACGTTGAGGAGCTAGAGAAGGATAGAGAAGGATCTGCTTTGTCGAATGATAGACACGGTTGGCAATACCAATGTTAATTATTAATAATACTGCCATTATAACGTGGACCTCATGTATGTAAATTGTTATGTATTTTTTATTTCTGCACTTTTTTGTAATTGATTTGAAATCCAGGTTATATGCTTCTTTTATTAAAATGTTTATATTGTTTTGTTCAAAAGGCAAATACATTGATTCGGATTTGTTTCAGTAGTTGACCGCAGTGTCTTTTATATTATCTGTTTCAGTTGGGGCAAACTGAGCCGCTTCGGCGAGCGGGCCAATAATTTCAACATTGTTTCAATTCCAAGTTGATTGTTTTGAATTAATATAGTCTACTGTTACAGAGAGACTATGCCTTTTGAAAATATAAACGGTTACCTGATAAGTACCTTAATTTGTGTTATGAAATATGATTGATATCCAACTATTTAATAAATTTCTCAATTTGAAAGATTCAAATGATATTATTTCGATTATTTACTTGCCCACCAAGTGCAGTTTTCTCGGTGAAAGCTTAAACCGAATTGGATCAGCTGGTGTGTTTTAATATCAATTAAACTTAACATGGATTTAATTCATATTAAGCCGACATTTGGTTCAAACTGGTACTGTGAAAACGGCTTTTAAATCGTTAGAATTATTCAAGTAATTAGTATGGTGATTATTATCATAGAAAAAATATATCATAAGAAGATAACTCTATGGTATAGATTGTTCATGTTTCTTTGTGCGTTTTAAAACAGTAAAGAAAAAAGTATCTCAGGTTGGGCTGAAATTTGCACCATAGATGAAGCTTTATCTGAGAAATGTCTGAGCCAAATTTGGCACCCCCAGCTACTATACAGGGTGAGTTATGCAGCTTCAAACGTAAAATTTGCAAATTTTCAAACGGTGAGGAATTTTGCAAATCGGATTCCAGATTCATGTTCCTCTCATCAAAGAGCATAAGGTCACGAAGTTAGAGCGATTTTGATTTTTCACAAAAAAATTAGATAAACCATGGATTTTATGAAAAATGCGAATGTGCCAGATTCGGTTGATATTCGAACTATGGAAAGAGGTTGACTCAACAAGTGATAGATAAATGTCTTTTATTTTCATTTTATAACATTACAAATGATGTGGGCGAAGTTGAGGCAATAAGAGCCCCCCTTTTCCACTTGACCCACAAGTATGGGTCTGTTTGTGTAAATGGCAGAAGATAAGAAAAGATTCATTGAACAATTGACAAGTTTACTTGATAGAATACTTGACAATTATATAGTCTAAAATAAGAACTTAGTCAAAAATAACAGATTAAACTAGCTGACGTACAAACAACTCTAAAGTAATTTTTCACTAAGTTACCAAGAGGGATTATTAACTATGGAATGAGAAAGAAATCAATAAAAATGCTTACTTTCTTGATCAGATTTATTATAGTTTTTAGTATAAAAGATTTTTTTTCAAAGAGCAAAGAATAAAGAGTTAACCTGATTTCAAAATCTCAGTCCAAGTAAACTGAAGATCAGTAGTAAATTATACAAGAAAATTTACAATAATCAAAAATATAATAGCTGTAAATTCTGCTCAAAATAAGATCTAGTTGCACGAAATTTGTTTAATAACTGATTAAATTATTAGATTTTTCTGTATTAGCTGTTATGCTACTATAGCGGTGACTGAGGACTCTATAGATTTGTTTCTATAAGTATTTCAGAAGAAGTTGCTGTTGTGGGCTGTACAACTCGCTTTCCTGATAGATTTCCCTTTAAGAATCTGATCTGTTTCATTTTCATGATGGCCTATGGGCTATGTGAGATAATGGGATGATGTTCCAGTAATTTAACCATAACTATTGAACGGTTCATCAGAGCCTTATTTTGTAGCAAACGTTGTTGTAGAATATAACATTTTTCTCATCATCATATACCGTAGTTGAAAATTTTGTCACTGCAATTAATAAAATCAAACTGAGAGATTTAATGCTTCAAAAAAAGCAGGACCGCATCTCTAGTAGAATTTTCCCTAGTTTTTATATCTCTAACTTTTGTTAGCTTCATAGTAGCTTTGTACGCATGAGGACCTTTTTTGTATAATATCAAATTGACTGTTGAGTAACAAGTTCTAATTACTAACTAAAGTCAAGAGTAAAGAGCTATTTTATTCGATTTTCAATATAATCATTATATACCGTAGTTAGTAGGTATAGCATAAAGTTTACTTTAGTTCTGTTCATAGATAGCATACAGCTTTTGAATTTGCCGGTTGATAACCTAGTTTGAATTTGCCGGTGAGCCAACATGATAATGATGTTTCAAAACCTTTTGAATAATATAGAATGAAGAGTGAATCTTTTTATGAATAATTCTTTCAAACGTAATAAAGACATTAATCTATAGTTATAAAATTCCTTATCTATAAAAAATCATTTGAGAACCATTGAATGTCGATATTTTTTCCAAATGTTTCAATCAAAAGTACTTATATATATTCCCAACTTTTCAATGAATAATGGTATAAATCAACTAGAAAATATATTTGAAACTTTTAAAATAATTATTTGAATATCATAATTCTAATTTGATGATAGATATACTTAATTATTTTCTATTATTTTTTTGCGTTGTGTAGTGGTACGGCTGGCTACCTGCTGTTCAAGCTAATCAGCTGTTTGATGTTCATTATTTTTTTCAACTATGAATTGCGTTAATAGTGCTTCCAATAAACAGGATAATTTGATACATCAGAGAAATAATTTAAATATTTTATTTGAACGTATCAATTGTTAATACATAATTATTTTTTCATTATTATTTTGCGGTGTGTAGTGGTACAGCTGGTTACCAAAATCCGTCTCCATCGAGGTCAGTTACGTTGCAAGCACGCGTTGCATTTTTACCTCCTGTGTTCTTCTGAAACCCTGGTATTGGTTTTTGATTTTCCTATCTCTCCAATGTTAAATTTTTGGTTCAAGTGATACAGAATGACGTCAGGGTGATACAGAGATACAGAACGGCGTCCATCTTTGATTTGATACAGATATTATCATCTCTACAGAGGATGAAATCCATAAATAAATATTATTTGAATAATTCTCTATTATATCAGTGTTTAATGATATTTAGATAGTTTTTAATATTGGTTTCAATTGACCTACAGATTTTTTGGTTATTTTTTTTTTGACTGAAAATTGTACTCAACTCAAAATGAATTGAGGTTATGAAAATATTAACCATCGATAACCAATTTTTGGAATTTTTAGTCTGAATCTAAATTTAAAAGAGGAATAGGACAGTTTTTATCTCATCTCTCCGATCATTTTGATTTAAATTATATGTGGAAATAATTAAAGAATGAAACTGTTAATTTGGTAAACAGATACAGGAATTTGGAGGTTAGCCTATTTATATTTAGCATATTTTCCTAGTTTTATCCCAACCTAGCAAATAATAACAGTTTAGCTTGTTAGAACGACAACTTGGTAAGTACCGGTAAACCTAATGATAAATCTATAATGTAATAATGGAAAGAATCGGCTTGTACACGTAGGGGATAGGATATTTTTCAATGACGCATCATCCCCAGGAGACGTCTCCACCGTTCAGCTGCTTTTGTGATAATGCATATTATAATTTGAATGAATTTATGATTGATTATTTAAATTTTTATTGAAAGTGGTCACTGTTTTATTTGCCATTCGAATAGTTGTTCTGTAATTATGTGTATTGAATACAATGAATGAAACAGAAGGTATTGGAGGTATCTCCAATAGGTCGAGTTTGTGAAGTTTTCAGTTAGTCCCTAGCAAAGCATGGGTTACCTGCTGTTGGTAATATTTTGTTTTTTTATTTGACCACTCTACAGTAAGATTGTACACAATAATAATATCGTGGGTCTGTTTTTGCAGTTGCTTGGTATGGATTGTAAGACACAGAAGAAGACGCATTTAGATGTTTTTGGATCTTGAATCTTGATGCTCACAGAAAAGCAAGTCAACCAGACAGGTGAGTCACACAACATTAGTATACTTTTACTCAAGTAGGCCTATACTTACTTAGTTACTTACAACTTAATAGTTGCTACAATACTATTTTCTGGCTATCAAGTTTGTCAGTGGCTCAATTCAGGGCAGTATTCCACCACCAATTCAATTCAATACTAGCAGATAACCCGTGCACCGCAATGGGCTAATTAAAAATTTAACAGACTTAAAACTTGACCTACCTTAATCTTGGAGAATAAGCTAATAGGCTAATATTCTTTTATATTAAAAGAATTAATATAACCATCCACGGTGAATAATTAATAATCTATATGCAAATTGTCAAGTTAATCAGTCCAGTAGTTGAGGCGTAATGCTTGATACTTGTAGATATCCCACTAGTAGCGCGACAGCGCCGTGGTCGTCCCTGCGGAACACACCGTCATCATAGAATTCGTGCAGGCTATAGTAAGGCTTTTGTTGTAAGTGTCTCTTCTGGAGGTCCTTGAAGGTGCCTATGCTTTTGATATTTTTTATTTCTTCTTCTGGGAGATGGTTGTAAATCCTGCTGCATCTGGTTGTAAATCTGGGCCCCTCTTGCGCCAGTCCAGTTCTCACTGTCAGTATATGGGTGTCATTATGTCGTCTTGTGTTGTATCCATGTATATGTTGGTTCCGTTGGAAATAATCCGGTCTTCTTTCAACCATCAGAGCTGATTCAAAGACACGGGAGTGTTAGTATTCCAGTCTCAAAAAATAAAGTTTTGCAATGTGCCAGGTAGTTTTCATTGTTTATAATTCTAACGATCCTTTTCTGTAGGTGAAGAAGCATGATTTTTTCAAGTATGCATTGTGATGATCTATGAATTTCTATTATGCATTATTCATTATCTCATTTCTATTTTCATATGATGCGTCTGATAATTGGTGAACTGTGATTCCATTCATTCATCTGTGAATTTCTTATTTTTTCATCTAATTTATCTATGTTCTATTACAGGCTCTGAAAATTGATGAAATGGAACAAATTATTTGGACAAGACACTAGAAAAATTCTACTCGGTCGGTTTTGAAATCATACCTCAAGAAACTTGCGAGATCTTCGTCTGCACTGCACTAGCATTTTAGGTAACTATCCGAATAGCCTACTATTTTGTATTCATTTCAGTGACAAATATTCATTTGTACCGTAAATGAATAAATGAATATCACAACTGAAATAGAGAGCAAACCTTTGTTTAGGAGGAAATTAAAAGACTCGAATAGTGCTTTTACAGTGCTACAGAACTTTTCGAATCAAGACAAGTTGAACTCATGATTGCTGTGTTCAGAAATAAAAGTATTAATTCAACATCATATCTATGCTACTTTATTGTATATAACAATTGTAAATATATGATTGTTATGGTGACTTACTCAGTTATGTACATGCAGAAATTAAGCATATTTTTAATAACACAGTGTTATGATGTGGCAATTTAATATCTGGGTAGAATGGATCCCTGCAAGCCATTTTTTAAAAATATACAGCAATTTGACTCTTCACTGTTTATTAATGCTGCAGGCTCTTACTTTTCAAAGATATCTTGAATATATTAGATCTAATAAGCGATCTACATGAGCACTTTACTAGAGAGTGTATTCAAGTTGATACCGGTCAGGCTTTTTATTTTAGGGAGCTTCCTCCATCTAGGGATCTAGGGTCTCTAAAGCCTGATGTTTTTGCATATATGTCCTGCATATATAGTATATAGATAAACGTGACGTGTGGTTAATGTGGTAATTTGTTGTTTGCAGGGTTTGTTGGAGGCGAACGACATCCACAACAATGGGATAGCGGGGTTCGGGCGCCAACCCGACAGTGACAGTGGTGCACTGCGAGATCCACCACGGACAGACGGGTGGCTTGTACGGGCTCGGCCAGTTCATCGACAACCGCATCCATTCCCACAGCAACCCCACCGCAACGAGATCTACAACGGCCATCAGGGTGGCGTCTTCATCTTGGGCGAAGGCCGCGGCTTGATCGAGCATAACAATATCTATGGTGAGTGAATTGCAAACATCACTATGTTATGCCTAGTCCTCAGTCGCTGGCCCGCGTTGGTCTTGCCATCTACACTGCAATGTGGCCAGTGCCCAATCAAGGCCAGCGTCAAACAATACATGCACAATGGAAACTCGGCTAGAATCGTGACGTCAAAATCCGCCATCTTGAAAGAAAGCCAATCTAGCCAGTGCCGCCCAGAGTGGCAATGATTTAGCCAGTTCTTCTGTCCTATTACATCAGCTGTTCAACTTTGTCGCCTTGACAAAATGTAGCTTGTATCAGAATTTATAAGAGTTTTTCCAATCACTTGATAAATCAAAATTATTCATTATATCACAAATATTTTATTCGATAATTTATTAGATACTCATTTACACAGAAAAATCAGCAAAACAAACGACAAAACAGGCATTGGTTGACTAGTGTGGATGGGTGGTTTGGCCTTCATTGGCCTACGGTGGGGGGCTGGCCTCCGCTCGAGAAAAATTGGAGCGATGGCCAATGAAGGCCAGCGCTGGCAAACTACCCATCGACACACTGGCGGTGGTCATCATTGGGCCAACATGTGGCTGCGGCATAAGGACCCTTATTACTGCCTTGGCGGCTCCACCGGTTTATTACCGCGTGTCAGCGCGTTCTACTGACTGCTACAAGTCACCACCAGGTTTCTAGTGGTCGGTGATATCTGTATTCGCCTCACTTGTTTGTGCTGTCCACGTTGGCAGCAGATGATGTCGAATCGATGACATGAATCATTTTGTAGTGGGATAGCTCTAGGTGAACTAGAGACTCGACTGCACTGGATATAGAGTGCTGTCTTTGAGTCTTTCAACCCGGCTCACCCTGAGGGTTGAAGGTTGGGGCCGGCAACGATAAGATAGCCTTGGATGCAGTAGCTAGATTTTAGGAGTTGATAAGTGACGTCGTTCGGCCCCTCGAAATAAACTCCTAATAGCCTCTCTTATTTGGAAAGTCCAGAAAGTTGGTTATGTATTATAATTTAAACCATTTATTCATTAATGCTCATGTTTTCCTAGTTTTATCCCAACCTAGCAAATAATAACAGTTTAGTTTGTTGAAACATCAACTTGATAAATAGCCTACTTCTAATGATAAATCTATAATATAATAAAGGAAGGAATCGGCTTATACATGTTGGGGATAGGAAATACACAAACGACGCATCATCACGTCTCAACTACTCAACTGATTAACTTGAAATGTTGCTTATAGATTCTTTATTTACTGAGGATGGTTATAGGCCTTTTTTAAATCGTTCAAGATCTCAGTAGGTAGATTTTGTAAAGTTTTCAGTTGCCAGGGTTCACGGGTTACACCTGCTAATGGACAATTATTTGCTCTTTAAATATGAGTGCTCTACAGTAAGATTGTAAACTTTAATTATATGTGTCTGTTTTTGCAGTGACTCAATGTGGATTGTGAAGACACAGAAGGGGACGCATTTGGATCTTGAATCATGAATGTTGAATCTTGATGCTCACAGAAAAGGAAGTCAACCAGACAGGTGGGACACACAACTTAAGTTACTTATTCTCAGTTATAATTAAGTATACTTACTTCTTACTAAGTTAATAGCTACTTACGTACAACTTAATAGTTGCTACAGTACCCTTTTCTGGCTATCAAGTTTGTTAGTGGCTCAATTCAGGGCAGTATTTTATCACCAACTCTATGTAATATATCTATTTTGATGATCTGGTAGTATCCGAATCGAAATACTTCTACTACTAATTGAAAAATTGCACTATAGTGTTCGATTTTGATGACACTACAGTCTAAATTTTGAATAATAGTTATTAAAAACTATTACCCACGTTTAGAGCGCTTTCGATTTTCAAATCCATTTTTAACACACATTAATAACTATTATTCAAAAATTGGACTGTAGTGTCGTCAAAAATACGAGTAGATCAAAATTGAATTATCAACTAGCAGTTGGTCATGGATAGTGAAATAGATGAGTACTATAGTGAGGTCTATAGAGTAATATAGAATCTTGGCCCACAGATATTCGTAAATTGGGAAACACAACTTTAAAAATATAACATTGAAATATTGAAATATTATTTGCAGGATTGAGACCACAATAGGAGGCATAAAGTCCCTTGATAATTTTGAAAACAGAGACGTTATAGTGAGGTCCACGTTATAATGGCAGTGGAGGAAAGTAGGAGAACAACGTTGCCAATTATCTGCCTTGCCACTGCCTTCTGAAGAGGATAGCTTGGTCAATTTTACCACCAACTTTGGTCAATATCTATTGTTAGTTCCTAAAGGTAGTGGAGAAAAATAGAAGAACAACATTGCCAATAATTATACATAAATATCAGATGTACTGGTATCAGCTATCCTCTTCAAAAGACAGAGAATTGGCAACGTTGTTCTTCTATTTTTCTAGTGGAGAAAGATAGGAGAACAGTAGGGCCGATTCTGTACCTTCTATAGAGGATAGCTGATACCGTTAAGCCTATATCTGATCTGATATCAACTGTTCATTCTTGTTAAAAATAATTAATTATATTTCATTTGGGATTCCATCCCTTCCAGTTAGGCCGCAACTCCACCTCAGCATCTTCATTTCAGTGACCTCCAGTCTGTGTTCATGGGCTTTCTTAACTGCCCAGGCCTCCGCTCCGTATGTCAACGCGGGCCGCACGACACGACTGTTTTATAGATTTTGCCCTTAAGTTTTTCATTCCTTCTATCACAAAGTATTGCAGTCATTTTCCTCCAATTCATCAATTAATTTACTAGATGTGCTATTTCGTTGGCCTGTTCTCCGTCTGCATCAAAGGTTGAGCCCAGCTAATAAGAGTATAGAAACTCTAACTTGTACTAAACATGATTATTTCAAGTATGCATTGTGATGATCTATGAATTAATTTCTATTATACATTATTCATTATCTCATTTCCATTTTCATATGATGTG
>NW_024093057.1:0-13243 GCF_014356525.2 Nilaparvata lugens | reverse complement strand
GAAGGTATAGTGATATTGGGTCGAAGTGAAATTCTTCGAAAGAAAGACGATAGAAAAAAAATTTAGTGATCGACAATCTTCTATAAAAGACAGAAGGTGAGGTGATATAGTAGTCGAAGATGTTTGGAGAAGAGATGAAGAAGAAGAAGAAGAAGAAGGAGCAGGAGGAGAAGAATAAAAGTAGAAAGATTAACCGGCTAGTGGGGTGTGTTGGCAGATTATACCGTTAGATTTTTGGCAAATCTCTAGTGTGTCCTAGTTTATAATAGCAACCAACTATGATGATGAAGCCTATCACTAACCAGTTATAGCTTACCTTAGAGCTGCTCATTCGAAATTTGCCTAAGAATGTTGTCCTAACATTTCTTTCTTTGGCGATCAACGATGAAAAGAAGGAGTAGGAGAAGGAGAAGCAGAGGAAGAGGAAGTAGAAGAAGATTAAGAGAGAGGGAGCGAGTGAGAGGTTGGAGAAGAAATAGCTGATTTTGATAACTAACTAGTTTCAGACTAGTGTATCTATAGAACAACACTATAGTTTTCCACTGTAATACATAGGTATAAATCAAGTAGTTAGTCTCTTAAAAGTATTTTCTTCTCTTTTTTAGTGAAATTCTCTTTATTCTGACATCATTGCTTGAATTATTAGCATTGATCTTATTCTACGAGGAATACTGACACGATCCATTTGATTCTATTATTCTCGGTTTTTAATCAAAACAAATTCAAAATTTCTAGTTTATTTATTTCTGGACTGAAAAGTGGACTCAAATCAATTCGAGTGAATAGCATCTATATATTATACATATATAGAAAATGTATGTATGCATGTATATAAAAGCGAAATGGCACTCACTCACAGACTCTCGCAGAACTAAAAATCTACCGGACCAAAAACGTTCAAATTTAGTAGGTATGATCAGTTGGCCCTTTAGAGGCGCACTAAGAACAGATTTGGAAAAATTTCTAAAGATACGGCCAAAAGATACGGCGTTTTTCCAGCGTTTTCTCAGCTTTATCGAGAACAAAATGAACAGAAAATTTTCAAATTCACTACAGAAGCTAAGCTGGGGTGTAATAATGTTGTGCTAGAAGGAATTTGAAATAACGCCAAAGATACAGCCCAAAATTAGCGGCTTTTTGCGTTTTCTCAGTTCTTTCATCAAGTAATTGACAGAAAATGATCAAATTTGGTACAGAGGTTTAGCTAGGGTCTAAAAATTTTTGTGATGAGGTGACTTTATTATTTCATCAAAGATACGCCCAAAATCAGCGTTTTTCCAACGTTTTTCTCAGCTCTTCTGCGTTTTCTCAGTACTTTGACTTTCTGATGGAATGAAGCATGCTCAAATGAAAAATACAGGCGAGCGAAGCGAGCCCGCTTATCTCATTATAGGACGATCCAGTCGGGGGTCCAGTAACCTATAATTTTTAATCATTCATAACTTCATTGTATTATCATTTATTCCATCATCATCACCTAAGCTTAAAATACTTCTAGAAAGTCGCCTTTGTAGAATAAATGAAATATCTCACCAGAACGAGATTTACATTGAACTGGCAGTCTGTGATTGGCCCACGACTGTCAGCCAATAGCATTGCAGTAACTCCCCTCACACTTTTTAACGCCTTCCTATTGGTTGGAAGCTATCAGTCACTAAATTTGGATATCGTCTGAGTATACAGTGGAGTCCACGTTATAATGACAGTATTTGATTAACATTGGTGTTGCTATCCTTGTCTATCATTCCACAAAGCAGATAGATCTATCCTGTTTTGTATCAAATTGAGGTTTTTTGTATCAAGTTGAGATGATACTGTATCATACTGTGTTGATAATGTATCATATTGTCGGTGTTTAATGAGGTTCACGTTAAAGTGGCAGTATTTGATTAACATTGGTGTTGCTATCCTCTTCTATATCATTCCACAAAGCTGATAGCTCTATCCTGTTTTGTATCAAATTATGGTGTAGTGTATTAAGTTGAGATGATACTGTATCATATTGTCTTGATAATGTATCATATTGTCGGTGTGTAGTGAGGTTCACGTTATAGTGGCAGTATTTGATTAACATTGGTGTTGCTATCCTTGTCTATCATTCCACAAAGCAGAATGATAGCTCTATCCTGTTTTGTATCAAATTATGGTGTTGTGTATCAAGTTGAGATGATACTGTATCATATTGTGTTGATAATGTATCATGTTCTGGTTGTTCTTGTTCTATAGTGAGGTCCACGTTATAATGTCAGTATTTGATTAACATTGGTGCTGCTATCCTTGTCTATCATTCCACAAAGCAGATAGCGCTATCCTTTTCTAGCTCCTCAACGTTGCCAGATGGTTTTTCAACAATGTAGGAATAAAATTATCAACAAAATATTTAATATCAATCATGAAAACTTATTATGATTAAATATAATTATTGAAAAGTATATTTTGTTAACGAATAAAATATAATTGATTATTTTAAACAAAGAATGAACAGTTGATATTACATCAGATATGCCGGTATCATCCGATCCTCCATAGAAGGCAGTGGCAAGGCAGAGAATCGGCAACGCAGTTCTTCTATCTCTCTACACTGCCATTATAACGTGGACCTCACTATAGGAATAACATGAATGTTTCCTATCTCTCTATACTGCCAGGTTGATCTGAATCAAACTAAAGAACCCGTAGGATTCAAAACTATATGGTCCTGATTTATTGCATTGACTAAGGTTTGGCAAAACGAGTTTTATTTGGGGAGAAACCGTTTGCAAAATTAAAAAACGAAAGAAAAACATGTTTGTGGTTGTTGTCGGGGTCAGCGACCTATTAATGTATAGGGAGAGTTCATAGTTTTCGTCTATGTATAGTTGCTGAAAACAGGTTATAGTTTTCAACTATAGTAGATGCTGGAACGGGTTGAGAAGGTTAGTGAACTATTATAGCTTGAACTATTCGGGAATAGGATTTGTAGGTTTCAACTATAGTCGATGCGAAAACGGGTTGCAAAGGTTAGTGAACTAACTAATCATAGTTGAACTATTTGTGAATAGGATTTGTTGTTTTCAACTATAGTAAGTAGATGCTGAAACGGGTTGAAAGGTTAGTATTATAGTTGAACTATTTGTGAATAGGTTTGTTGTTTTCAACTATAGTCGATGCTGAAACGGGTTGAAAGGTACGTGAACTATAGCTTGAACTATTTGTGAATAAAGCTTGTATTTTTCAACTATAGTCGATGCTGAAACGGGTTGAAAGGTTAGTGAACTATTATAGCTTGAACTATTCGGGAATAGGATTTGTAGGTTTCAACTATAGTCGATGCTGAAACGGGTTGAAAGGTTAGTATTATGATTATGGTTGAACTATTTGTGAATAGGGTTTGTGAATTTCAACTATAGTTGATGGGAAAACGGGTTGTGAAGGTTAGTGGACTATTATAGCTTGAACTATTTGTGAATAGCATTTGTATATTTCAACTATAGTCGATGCTGAAACGGGTTGAAATTGAAAGGTTAGTGAAGTATTATAGTTGAACTATTTGTGAATAGGGTTTGTAGGTTTCAACTATAGTCGATGCGAAAACGGGTTGCAAAAACGGGTTGCAAAGTTTAGTGAACTATCATAGCTTGAACTATTTGTGAATAGGATTTGTTTTTTTCAACTATAGTCGATGCGAAAACGGGTTGTAAAGGTTAGTGAACTATTATAGCTTGAACTATTCGAGATCAAAGTTCTGATAGAATAGATCAATGTCCTATCAAGTATGAGAGAAGTATTCTGAAAAATCTGGTGTGGCGCACTCACAAAACTTTCCTTGCCGTTATGAGAATTGATCACCTGACGCTAGTGTTCCCGCGCATCTCAAGTCTACTTATAAACAAAGATCTGAGTCAGCTGGTGACAAAACAATAACGCTGGAGACATACGAGGTCTGCTATCTCTCTCCATAGTGAATGATTTAATAGAATAAACAGTTGCCAACAGTTTGCAATTGGATAATCACATTTTCTCGAATTTCGAGCTTATTATCAATTTTAGGTGAAAATGTTGCTGAACATTAATTGTAGAGATTTTCATGCTTAATCTTTTCCACTCAAACTTTTTTGTTTGAATTGTATCTGAAGCCTGATAATTGGGAATCTAAAATCAAACTTTGCATAGATGGGGCGGAGCTCCTGAAATTTTTACAGATATGGGACTTGTGGCAGTTGATAGAGCTTATCAATAACTATTCTAGGTATGAATTCAATCAAAATCGTTGGAGCCTTTTTCGAGAATATCGTAAAAAAAACCCTGTTTTTGGCAACATTTTCTTCATTTTAGCCGCCATCTTGAATTGCATTTGATCGAAATTGTTCGTGTCGGATCCTTATATTGTAAGGACCTTAAGTTCGAAGTTTCAAGTCATTCCGTTGAATGGGAGATGAGATATCGTGTACACAGACGCACATACACACTCATACACACACACACACACACACACACACCACACACACACACACACCACACAACACACACACACACACAACACACACACACACACACACACACACAACACACACACACAACACACACACACACACACACACACACACACACACACACACACACACACACCACACACACACACACAACACACACACACACACACACACACACACCACACACACACACACACACACCACACACACACACACACACACACACACACACACACAACACACACACACACACACACACACACCACACACACACACACACCACACACACACACACTACAGACCAATACCCACTTTTTGGACTCAGGGGACCTTGAAACGTATAGAAATTTAAGAATTGGGGTATCTTAATTTTTTTCGGAAAGCAATACTTTCCTTACCTATGGTAATAGAGCAAGGAAAGTAAAAACATTCACAAACTATAATAAATATTTAAAAATGCTAAATTAGTGATTGAAAGATGAATTTCAATAAACTTGAAAGAACAAGAGTAGCTTGACTTGGTTTTCATGAAACGTGTAACACCCAAGAGGATACAATTTTCTGAAAAACAATAACTAAATTAGATCCATATATTCTCTTTTTTCATGGTAGATATAGGTGCATAACTGGATAAACCCATCTCAGATTATTACAATAGTTATTTGTGCAACTAGTGCGCAAAGTGAGAGTTTGCTGCACCGAAAGAAACGTTTACGCCCGAGCCGTAGGCAAGGGCGGAATGGTTTCTTGAGTGCAGCAGAGGAACTTTGTGCACGTATTTCACATTTAATTTCCCCTACAGTTACCATTGAATATGAAAAGTGGGTAATTATGGATAAAATGATGGCTGAAATCCATCAAATGTTTGTGTGTGTGATGCTGTTATTAATAACAAACTTAATTCATTTAAAAATTGATAATCCAATTGAAGTTGAAAAATCTCAGCCAAAGTTCTCATCTTTATTCATTCAAGAATCAGAAAAAATACAGATAAAACAAAAAATTGCATTCAAAATACACGCCAACAGCATGGCTGAATGGCTGAACCGACAAGCGCGCGACCTAGCGGGAAGAATCGTACCTAACTTCGTTTCATCCAACTAAAATCAGTATTCAGATATTTAGACATGGTTAACTTACTAAATTACCGAAAAATAATATAAGTAAACTCAAAAATATTTATAAAATAACATAGACAACAGAAAATATTTTATTGTAGTATATTCTAATGTTATTTTATTAATTTTATTGACATGGATTTCGAACGGTAATTATTTAACCTGAAAATTCGAATTACATAATTAATGTGTGTTTGCTACATTTCTCATTGCTTATAGTTGAAATAATTATTACTGACAATAGAAAATAAACATTATTTATTATTAAATGATGATAAGTTATTATTTAATTATGATTTAGATAAACATTACTCTTGTTTTGGATTTCTAGATTGGGATCTTATCATAAATGTAGGGTAGCCATTGAAATGATTATTATACAAATCTAACCACATTCATTGTTACCAACATAATTTTTGTTTTCGTGCACTAATCCTCCATATAACCCACCAACTATTTTGTGTTGCCATGTTGCAAATGTGGAGTGCAGGAAAAATTTTTCCCGCACTAGAGCAGAAAAGTGATTCTTTGCGTTCTGTAATCAGTGCAGGAATGGCCACTTTTCAAGGTAACTGTAGGAAAACACATTTTCCTCCACCTACTGTCTAAAGTACTTACTTTACTCCCTGAAACATAATACTAAAGTGTCACTTTTTCGCTCTCGGTAGTAAAAAACAGAAAAACTCCCTAGGGAGGAAAAGTGACTCCATTTAAATAACATGGGAAGCATCTCTATTTTAAAAACTTACATTGTAATAGGTTAGAAAGTCTAAGCTCAGATGAGAAAGCATAAACAGGTGTCTGTCATTGGGTCAACTGAATTCAATACCACAACCAGATATTTGATCAACTCATGAAATATATGTTTGTATGATATTATATTCTTAGTATTAGTAGATGATAAAAATTTATACAATTTGAAAAATATTTTATTCTATTCAAAATACCAGCCAACAAATATTTTTGATCTGCAATTCAAATCTGAGCCGCGTGATGGAGTCAGCCATTTTTGGTAGACACCCAGCTCATATAATTGTTACAACTTTGGCCGATAGTTAGCGCAATCGGCAGTGCCAATCAGACGACCGGTTTTTAGGTTTTAGATTTTAGGTTATGTTGTTAGGAAACATTCTCACCATACGTAAGTTATTAAAATGATTTCATTTGCAGTTTCTATAAAAAAATGTAGATGGAGGAAAAATGTTGTGTACATCACGAGTGAAAAATACTTTTTCTCCCTCAGGAAAATTGTTGCCCTCGGCTTCGCCTCGGGCTTCAAACTTTTCCCACAGGGAGAAAAAGTCGTACTTTTCACTCTAGATATACAAATAACTATTTTTTATTCAAATAACAAGAGAATAAGCCACAAAATATCACACTTTAAAACCGGTGGTAAAGTTAGGACTACAGAGTTGCCGATTCTCTGTTACCATCGCATTCTATAAAAAATAGTTGTGATTCAAGTTTTTCTAGTGATCTAGTGTATTTATGATATAAAATTAATTGTTTAGTCTTGTTTAATGAGTAATTCTACCTCAATTTTCTTTGTTTGTCAAGAAAATACAGTATTTTTTAATGATTTGAACAACAATTCAATAATAAACTCACATTATTGACTTGTAATATTTTGGTAGTTCATAGAGTTATATTTTATTCCTTCTTAGTCAACAAGCAATATGACATAAGTGAGGACAAGGAAAAGCAAAAATACTATCCATCTGCTTTGTATAATGATAGATAGAGGGGCTTGAGAGAGAGAGAGAGAGAGAGATTGATTGATTGATTGAGTACTTTATTTATGTAGATTACAATATATACTGGCCTATACACTTATATAAAATAGCTTACAATACAGCAAAATTATAAATGAATTTACATAATATAGACTAAGAAAATAATTATTGAACTGTATTTGATAGAAAATAAAGCAATTTGGAATATACTATACCAGATAATATTGTAATGCATGTACATAAATTGGCGGAGCTTTGGACATATCAATGTCCATTCTTTGGAAAGAATATTCGAAGTATCCTTCCCACTAACTCTCTACCAAAGAGAGAGAGAAAGATCTAGAAGAGACAAGTCTTGATAACTGACCAAAGACTAAACTAGATGCATCAGAAGCAGCAACAAATTATAAATTCATCTGGTCAGTTATTATTAGCCGTGCTGTTGATTTGAGTAGTTTAGAATTTTTTGAATATTATAAACGAGGTTGAAGACCTGTTTTCCAGTTTTGATGGGAATAGGAGGAGGAGAAGAAGATGATGAGGAGGAGAAGGAGGAGGAGGATGAGGAGGAGGAGGAGGAGGAGGAGGAGAAGAACAAGAAGAGGAAGAGTAGCCTGTGATTGGTTTAAATGGTGGGCAGTTAGTTTTTATGTATGTATGCTTGACGACGTTATACGCAATTATTATTTCGATCATCAAGTGTACGATTGTGAGAGGAGGAGGAGGAGGAGGATGAGGAGGAGGAGGAGGAGGAGGAGGAGGAGGAGGTGGAGGAAAAGAAGGGAGGAGCTGGAGGAGAGGAGAAGGAGAAGGAGGAGGAGGGTAGAAGAAAATAGAAGTAGAAGGTCAAGAAAAGCTAGACAAGGATTGGTGGAAGATAGGATAGGATGAGAGAGGATTGATGGAAAGGAAAAGAGGAGAAAAAGAATGAGATGAGGAATAGAAGAGAGAATAAAGGTTGGAAATGAAGAAGAGGAGGGAGAAGATGATGTAGGAATAGTGTAAAAGAAGGAGAAAACGCAAGAGTGAAAAAAGACGTGACGCTTAAGAGAATAAAGAATAGAAGGAGAAGCGGAAGAGAGAGGCATAGAGGAGAAGAATTGGAACGAGACGGAAAGTGGAGAAAGTGAAATAGAATGAGAGAATTTGTGAAGGAGAAGAGAGAAAACGAGGAAGAAAAAGGTGAAGGAGGAGGAATAAGAAGATTATTCTTAATACTTCATCTACTTATGCTCATGCGTTTTCTCCTAGTCTTCAACCCTATAATTGTGTTTCATATTCCGTTTTTCTCTTTCTAATTCTAATTTCACTTATCTTCAACTCCAAAATTCAAATTTTCTCCATCATTTACCTTTTTTCCATTTCAAATCCTTAGGGTTAAGTCACAATATCGGAGGACCGAACTTCGCTCGTTATTTTATTTTTCGCCACACTGCACAGAAAGCAGCTGTTTTCCAGTGCCTACGTAGATCTGAAAGACATTGTTTGCAGACGACTCTCGTCTGACGTCAGAACAGGTTTCTTTCCGGCCTAGGCCGGAAAGATTACCCTTTCCAGCCGCTAACATGGAACTAAGAAAGGTGATCAAAAAACTTTTCATTATTGTGTTCATTATTCAATAATTAAAACATTTATAATAAATCATCTTATTGTCATTTGAAAGAATAAAAAAGTATAAACTCAACCTCCCACATAATTGAACATAATCTTTCAGGTTATTTAGACAAATCAGAATGAAAAATAAAAATACTTGGACAATTTCCTGATATTCAGATTACCTCAGATTTGCTAGAGCTATGACCTTCCACTTCTGCTTTCGGAAGTGCTTAGTAAACAATTATTATTATTTTATATATATATTGTTTATTTTTGTGTGTGGCAAAAAATAGCGTTCGCACCACGGGCAAAAATGTTTTTCCGGCTCTCAATCTTTTCTAGTCCTCGGCCTACGACCTCGGACTTGAAAACCGATTTCGAGCCGGAAAAATCTCATTTTCTGCTCTAGGTGCGAAATATACTATACAGTATCGAGAAACAGAACACAATTCTTTAAAATGATTGGGGAAGGACCAACAGGCATAGCCCAAGACTGTTTCTTCCCCAAATTTTAATTTACACTTTGTAAATAGTCCAAGAAGTAGGTTATGTTCTATACACTTGAATTCAGGTCCAATCTCCAGTCCAAATATTTGAAAACAGAAAAGATCCAATTTGATTGTTTTCAAACCAAATTGAATAACAAAATAACACTCACTAATCACTTAAAACTGTAAAATAATGAATAACTTTGAATATTATGATATACTCTAATTATTTAGAATGATATACCATGTCATGTCAACAAATCAGATTATTTTGATAGAGTCTATTAAAATTTCTAGATAATATTTCTCGCGAGATACGGTAAGCTGTTTGATTACACAGCTGATCTCCCACACAGGCACACGCATCTTCTGTTATCGACAGACGACGAAATCTGTTCTTTCAAGGATGAATTATCCTTTTAATATCCTTCAGCGAGTTTTTCCAGGGATGAGACCTAGTGCAATCGAATTGCTATATTATAAACCTACTATGTTCTGAATTTCGTGAGAATCGTTAGAGCCGTTCTCGAGATCCGGTGAAATACAAACATATAAATATCTAAACATATAAACAGAAATTGCTCGTTCAATAGTATAGGATTTCATTTTAATTATGTAAATTCATTATGAAATTATTGAAAAATATGATTTCTAGCGCTATCTCTTCCTCGCATTGCTCTGTTGCCAGATCGTCTTTTAACAATGTAATCTCTTTCTCACATTGCTGTGTTGCCAGATCGTCTTTTAACAATAATGAATTAACAAAATATTTCAACTTAATTCATTATGGAATTATTGAAAAACATAATTTATTGCTCAATAAAATATAATCAATTTTTTTAAACGAGAATGAACCGTTAATATTATATCAATAAACCTGTAGCTACCGTCTATAGAAGGCATAGACAAGACAGAGGATTGGCAACGTTGTTCTCCTATCTTTCCCCACTGCCATTACAACGTGGACCTCCCCATTTGGAGCACAATGTAGAGTTGGAGAGTAGGGGACAATTCAGAAGGATAAGTCGATAAAGTATCAATAATAATAATAATAATAATAATAATAGGACAAGGAAGAGAGGGAAGAGCAAGTGATGAAGAAGGAAGAGGGCGATAGAAGGAAGAAGAAGTGATGAAAATATAGGTAGTGGAGAAACAAGGAGTAGAAACAAGAATGCAAAACTAAAATTCAGGATGATGTTATACAAAGTAATAATAATTGCACAGGCTTATTAACATAATAGCAAGACGCTCAAAACTGGTTTTTAAGAATGATGATGATCTGCTCAATGATAGAACCTGTCTAGCAGAAATTATAAGACAAGATTGAAAAGGAGAAGAAGAAGAAGAAGAAGAAGAAGAAGAAGAAGAAGAAGAAGAAGAAGAAGAAGAAGAAGAAGAAGAAGAAGAAGAAGGAGAAGGAGAATGGAAAGAAGATGACGGGAGATAATTTTTCTGCACACAAAAAATCTAGACCTGAACCATTTAATTATGGAAAAATTTCTACTGCTGTTAAATTCATCAAGGAGTGGCTCGGAGTTCATCAACACACACATAGAAAGATATCCTGTTTTGTATCAAATTATGATGTTGTGTATCATATTGTGTTGATACTGTATCATGTTGTGGTTGTTCTTGTTCTATAGTGGGGTCCACGTCATAATGACAGTATTTGATTAACATTGGTGTTGCTATCCTTGTTTATCATCCCAAAAAGCAGATAGCTCTATCCTGTTTTGTATCAAATTATGGTGTTGTGTATCGAGTTGAGATGATACTGTATCATGTTGAGGTTGTTCTTATTCTATAGTGAAGTCCACGTTATAGTGGCAGTATTTGATTTACATTGGTGTTGCTATCCTTGTCTATCATCCCAAAAAGCAGATAGCTCTACCCTGTTTTGTATCAAATTATGGTGTTGTGTATCGAGTTGAGATGATACTGTATCATGTTGAGGTTGTTCTTATTCTATAGTGAAGTCCACGTTATAGTGGCGTATTTGATTTACATTGGTGTTGCTATCCTTGTCTATCATCCCAAAGCAGAGGCTCTATCCTGTTTTGTATCAAATTATGGTGTTGGTGTATCGAGTTGAGATGATACTGTATCATGTTGAGGTTGTTCTTATTCTATAGTGAGGTCCACGTTATAGTGGCAGTATTTGATCAACATTGGTGTTGCTATCCTTGTCTATCATTCCACAAAGCAGATAGCTCTATCCTGTTTTGTATCAAATTATGGTGTTGTGTATCAATTGAGATGATACTGTATAATATTGTGGTTGTTTTTGTTCTATAGTGAGGTCCACGTTATAATGACAGTATTGATTAACATGGTGTGCTGCTATCCTTGTCTATCATTCCACAAAGCAGATAGCTCTATCCTGTTTTGTATCAAATTATATGGTGTTGTGTATCAAGTTGAGATGATACTGTATCATATTGTCATGTCGATCACTAATATTGCTATAGTGAAGTCCACGTTATAATGGCAGTATTTGATCAACATTGGTGTTGCTATCCTTGTGTATTATTCCACAAAGCAGATAGCTCTATCCCGTTTTGTATCAAATTATGGTGTTGTGTATCAAGTTGAGTTGATACTGTATCATATTGTGGTTGTTCTTGTTCTACAGTGAAGTCCACGTTATATGACAGTATTTGATTAACATTGGTTTTGCTATCCTTGTCTATCATTCCACAAAGCAGATAGCTCTATCCTGTTTTATATCAAATTATGGTGTTGTGTATCAAGTTGAGATGATACTGTATCATGTGTGGTGACACTGTATCATGTTGTGGTTGTTCTTGTTCTATAGTGAGGTCCACGTTATAATGACAGTATTTGATCAACATTGGTGTTGCTATCCTTGTCTATCATTCCACAAAACAGGTAGCGCTTTTCTTTACTACCTCCGCAACGTTGCCAGATCATTTAATTAACAAAATATTTTATATCAATTATTTAAATTTTTTATTAAATCATTGAAAAATATATTTTCTGGACGTATAAAGTATTTTCTATTATTTTAAACAAGAATGAACAGTTAATATTACATCAGATGTGCCGGTATGAGCTGTCCTCTATAGAAGGCAGTGTCTAGGCAGAGAATCGGGAACACTGTTATCTTTCTGCACTGCCATTATAACGTGGACCCCACTATACCAGTTAACTATTAGTGCTAGAACTAATCCCTCAGATGACATTCCCATTACTAGATCTACTAATATTATTCCACTTTCTTCTAAATTGAAATAGCATGTAAAATCTTGGATTAGAGCCAATTATTCAGAATAATAATTATCATGAACTAGTTTTTATCTAGCTGGGTTCAAGAATCTAGTGGGAGAGAGAGAAAGATAGATGGATAGATAAAGAGATAGAGAGAGAGAGAGAGTGAGTGAGAGAATTATTGATTCGATTGAGATAGTGATTTGATTCATGCATATTATTCATGTGTGAGAATGAGAAAGAGAGTGATGGGTAGAGTGAGAGATAAAGGATTAAATTAGGTTGATTTCTTTATTTATGTATGTTATAATATTTACTGTCTTATTCACTAATTTACATTAAATGACGATAATGCTAATTATTCAACGAATTTTACAAAGTATAGATAATAAATCAATGAGAATAAAGATTAAATGCAATATTAGAATAACGATGATATAAAATTGTAATGTAACTTCATAAATCGGCGGTGTTTCAACAAATAGTTGTCGATTCTTTAAGAAGGATATAAAATAATATCCTTCTCATCAACACACGACCGGGGAGAAATTGATTGATTATATGTCTTTATTAGGGCGAGTTAGGACTCCTGTCCTCTCTGCCTC
>NW_024093056.1:0-13154 GCF_014356525.2 Nilaparvata lugens | reverse complement strand
GAAGAGGTGAAGTGCATGAAGCTAAAACGCTGGTGCCTTTAGAAAATTGTTGCTGAAAGAACTGTATCAATATGATTAGTATAGAGATGCAGCAGCTAATTCATAGTGAATTCTATAAGTTGGGGGATACTTTTTGTCGGGACCAGCGTTTTGAGATAAGTGACAAAAAAGCATGTAGAAAAGTGAGATGTGCAGGCAGTACACGTTTTAATGATAGATTAATTACCGTCATCTATGAACTGGCTGTAAATAATGAAATTGAACAAAAGTGTGTGAAAATTTTTTCCAAATGATTATGGCATTTCAAGAGGAAAATTGAATGTGATTATTCAAAAAAAGAGCTTCAATGACTGACATCAGCCCAATGACAGAAAATTACAATTTTGTGAATTATTTTATGCTGGATTTACACTATATCATTCTGAAATAAAACTTCATATCATGAAGTGATAATATGTTTCATATTCATGTCATTGTTGGAGGTTTGACATGTTAGCGATTGTCAGTGATCGTGCAGCAAACTAGTTCCATTCATGTAATTTAATGCTTGCAATTGTACAGTTCATTACAGATAAGCTATCTGTTTGTCTACTTCTAAAGCAAAACTTTCTTATTGTATTTGATTTTATTGAAATTTATATTGATTCTCAATGCTTTTTCAGCTGAGCCCTCATGTCAAATAGATACAGCAAAATAAGCTTAATTCCAACGAATTCAACGAACTTCTGATCTTTTTTCTGGGCTTTTTATCAATAAATTGGAGTCAAGTTTGGGAAAAAAATTATGTGCCTTTCTTCAATGATAGTTACTTGGATATGGCATCGAAAATTTATGATACAGCTGAAACTCTTCAAACTAAATAGGAAACTATTGTTTCAGTGCATTCTGCGCTAATAACTCCAGCATTGTCTAATAAAATGTTATTACCAGAAATTGTTGAGAAAATTCATTGATCGCCAGTCTGATTTGGCTGTTTTCTAAGAGTTGTTCAAAACCCTCGTTCACAAAAATAAATCATTGTCTGACCAACAAAAAATTCAATATCAAAAATCCAAGTTCACCGGTGAAGCATATAATATTTGTAGGTATCTCCCTACTGTAGCTGCAAAATATAGTGTAATTTGGAATGCTCTAGTCAATCACTATAACAATTCGAGAGCGCAATTGGAAGCCTTCTGTAAGGGAATTTTTTAATTTAAAGTGCTCAAGGTAGAAGGTTTGGCTTCTGTATTGGATAAGTTTTGTAATTCTATTAACGCTGTGAAAAGATTGAAACAGGATGGACTTGATGATGCTATATTCTTGTTTCGGTTTAAAAATTCTCGCTAAGTTGAAACATTTGCAGTCAGGAGAAAGGAAAGATGAATTCGATTTTCATTCATTGCTCGTGTAATGCCCCGAATAGTTACTATACAAATTGTTTAGCTTCTCTTTTATTGAATGTTAGAATGATCAAAAATAATAAGATGTGAAGTTTCTCATTTATGGATTGTGTCGATAGATGCATTATAGTGTAGAGATTGGACTCAGCATTCTATGATAATATTAAAAGCTATTTGAAAGTACCTGTTTAAAAGGAATTAAAAGCATGGCACATTGCCTACAAATTTGGCATAGTTCACTCAACTAAATCATTAAAACAGTCTTGAGTTTCAAAAAACTGACACAGTGGCTTAGAGGACCCACTTGGAAGTCCACAAACATTTGCATTGCTATTTTGACAAACGTTACAACTTGTATTTCAAAAGAGATTCTGAATAAATTTTCCATGTACAATTTATTTTCTCAAAAAATTTAGCATACATTTTTTTGTATGCAACAAAAAATTGCATCAGAAGGGGAAGAAATGGGAAGTTACTCAACTTTATATAAAACAGTTATTATTCTAAATTTGGGATTACAGGTTCGCCTGTTTTTCCTCTCACTTTAATATTGATTGATTGCTCTATAAATGAACGAATGTCTAAGACTGTATCTTTGAAACCAGATAAGAGTATTCTGTGGCATGAATTTAATTCCATTAACTTATATTGTACAAAATGCAATAAACCCTAACACTTATCATAGTGCTAAAATAACCTTCACAACAAAATCTTATCAGTATTTCTCCCAAAGCTACATTAGTTACATTTTGGAGGTACTGAACAATAGCTTAGAAAAATATTCTTCAAATTGAAAGTAATATTTTTTCATATTATATTGATTTGTAATGGAAATGGCTGACTTCAATCAATAGCTGCTCACAAACTTTACGTTAATTCTGTATTTTTTGTGATTAATAGGCCTATAAGAAATGTTTAGTTGCAAGTGTGAATTGCATAGCACACCATGTTCATGAACGCAGCATTTCTATTATAACAGGCGTCCGAGATTTTCAAAGAAACTTATTACAAAATATGAATGTCTAGTGTGTTACATCTTTTAGTCAGCTGTTGAGCCTAGTTTATACGATGCCAATTGGCGAGACAATTGTCATAAGGCAACTGACTGGCATGAAATTATTGTCTTCGTATAAACACTTCAAGCCATTTGTCTTGCCAGCTGTCCCGACGATGGGCCCGAAATTCTACTGTCTCCGGGAGTACACTATGGACAGTCAATTGGGCCCAACGAGCCCCCCATCACTCGGAATCTCAGTTGTCGCGACAGTTGGCGCCGTGTGAACGGTGTAGGCCAGTAGCGCTGTCTTGTTTTTGGCAGTTCAGTCACAACAGATGACGAGAAGTCGGCCATGTTTAGCTGTCAACTGACGTGCCAACAGTTGGCCGCTTATAAACATGTTTTCGTTCAACTGGCCTGGCCTCCGACAATCCGCAACCACGTGATGACAATTGTCCAAAGACAGCTGTCTCGCCAATTGGCGATGTGTAAACTAGGCTTTACTGAATAGCAAAGCAAGACCCTATAAAATGAAACCTGAATTATAAATTTTACTAGATACTAGTCATGAAATAAAAGGATCCGTGTTAAAGTGAATGAGCAGCAAGTCTAGTCTTAGTTATCCTACATTGTTGATCTTATATTATTATTGGGAAATACCTGTCCTTCTGGATACTTGGGATTGAATTTGTCCTTTGAATCCATGCTGAAAGCACTTGAACTGTTGTTTCGATTGAGCCGCGATGTGATGGTGACATTTGTCCTCCAAGCTGAAAACTTTCTCAGCTGCACTGCGTAAGTCACCGCTAGTGTATCACATTCATCTGCTTCATGTTGATCCCTGGAGAGATGACGATTTGTTGACTCGAGTTTCAACCTTTACAGCCTTCTTCCACCACCATCTCCGTTGATTTTGCCTGAAAATTAAAAAAAAATATTATTCACTGGTAGATTCTGTTACAAAAATACAATCAACTGTAATTGAGGTTAGTTATTTAGGAATAATCATTGGATGGTAATTGTAATGCATGGGAGGACAAAACTAGCATTCTCCCAAAACTTCTTCTTATTCAGAATAAAAGTCCAGAGAGATTATGACTGATAATGTGCTTTATATTATACTTGAAAATGAAATGTCTGATCTATCATAGTTTTGCAAATTATCTATCAGATGGTATTCTTATATATTGATAGTATGTGATAATATTATAAATGAATAAGTATAGAATTTTTGTCAAGAAAAATTCCAGATTGTGGTAAAGTCCAAATTCACATCACAAATATAATTCAGAAAAAGTTAACTATCAATGGATTTTTGCACAGATTGATAATAAAATTGAGAATAGCACTTAACTATTAGTTTCAAAAACACAAATAGAAAATGTATATTGCTTATACACGCATTTATTGATAATTATAATAATGCAAATTGTAAAATACAGTTTACATGCAGACTCCACAGTCCAAAACCTTGGATAATGTAAAATATCAATGATATAATCACAATAATAGCGAGTGTAGATTGAATATTTTCCTCAATTTTCTTAATTTGTGCTTATGAGGGTACTAGAGCACTTTCTGGATTGGAGCATTATAAGGCATAAAGGCATGAGTTAGTAAGCTATCAAACATTGACACATAGGCGAATATTAATTCAAAAATCAATGATTCAAGTAATTCAATCGAATATGTTTCTATTGTCAACTTCACTTTTGTTCATTTAATTTAAGGACTGCAGTTTCGTGTTGAAACTAAAACATCTTCAGCTGTACTGTTGATTTCAATACAAAACTGCAGTCCTGCAGTTTAATTAATAAGTGTAGAGTTTGCAAATAACACAGTGTTTTCTTAATTATGGAGAAATTCCACATCAATACATATTCTTATATATATAAAAAGAATTGAAATTAACATGCACGGGATAAGGAATACATGTTTGACGCAACATCACTCCTAAACTATCAAACTGATTAACTTGAAATTTTGCATAGATTCTCAATTTTCCAAGGATGGCTATAATTAGATGATTTTTTTCATTTTCATTGATCAATTAATTCTATTTTAATAATTGAATGGAAGGTTGAAGGTTCGAGTCCAACTAGTCCTTTTTGGAGAATATCAACTTCAAGGAATATTTTCCACGTTATTTTTACAAAATAAGAATAATTATTTTTTCCGCCAGGCTTCAATCAATACTAAAAATGGTTTATTCTAAAAAAATACTAGTAGGACAAAAATGCAATACTCACTGGAACGGTTGGTGCATCATGATCAAGGTTTTTGTTTCATTCACTATTTTGTTCCATCTTCAGTCATAGAGAATTTTCAAAGCAGGTTGAGTGCTACTCCTGGCTTTTCCTAAATTTGAAAAAATTTCCACATCCTTCCAGTTCTTCAGAATACCTTCACTTCAGTCATGTTTTCCTATCGCCAGCTCATTATAAAAGTTAGCCCTTGGACAACTCCTCCTCAGAACTCTAAGCTAATGGTTTAACCGGCTTTTTGGAATACTTAGCGGTACTTTCCAATAATGTCCAACAATGTCAAAGTAGTTGTTGCTACCAATGTCCCAGTTGTGGTCCAATAGACGTTACCGTTGCATCTTCATGTTCGATTCCCACTCCGCCTGGAATACTCCGAAACATCACACTCAACTCATTACCACTCACTTATGTGTTCATCGTATGCGTAGAAAGTAGTAACAATAGCTGAAGTGGTGATGAACTTCATTTAATGATTTTTAGAATAGCCAAAACTACAAGAATTTCCATGAACATTATCACTTCAAGTCAAATAACACAATATTGAAAAATATTTCAAGTTCAAGAATACTGACAGAACGTAGAAAACACTTAATATGATTATTATCGTACCCAATAATAAATATTGATTTGTCTAGAGCCTCATTCGAAGTCACATAACTCTAAAAGGCTTTTCTTTTGTATGAACTCTGATATGTCCTTCCAAAGTACTTGATTGGGCACATTTGTAGTAAAAAGATTTGCAACTAAAATGTTTTCTTTTGTGTCTTTCTATATGTTTTTTCCAAGTACTTGATTGAACAAATTTATAGTCACAATATTCGCAGCTGAAAAGTTTTTTGTTTGTATGTGTTCTGAAATGAACCTTCAAGTCACTTGAATTTCCACATTTAGCCTGTAGCCGCAAAATTCACAATTGGAAGGTTTCTCTCCAGAGTGAATTCTGATGTGTATTTTAAGATTATGAAACCAGCGAGTTTGAAAGCTACACTGAACACAGTTGTAGTGTTTGGTTTTTTTCGCAGCCATTGTTGACTCAACTGAGGAGGTTGAATGTGCATTATTGCTGTACATTGCATTGTCCAGCTCAGATGTGCTGAACATGGAACTACACATCTCTGGTTCACTCTTCACTGAAGTTCCTTCAGCCTTTTGTCCAACTGCAAACATCAATCATGTAAATCGTAAGTGATAAAAACAGAATAGGGGTAAAAGATGGTAAAACAATAAATAAAATGAATTAAATGATAACTATTTAACTGAAAAATGGCTCATAACTATTTTTATTCATGAATAACAAGTAGAACTTGGTAATAATTGAAAAGTATCATATGTAACTGAAGAAGAATTTCAGACGCTTGAATTGATAAAACGTTGAACTGAAACATTTTCAAATTGAAACATAATGAGAATACATTCAAATATTTATTTATTACACTTACATGAGAGGGCACAACAGGCTTATGCCGAAAACTGTCCCTTTTCAAATTTATACTACAGTCCAAATAAGAATCTAGGTTATGTTTAAGAAGGTGTGTTGGAAAATCATAAGATGGAAAAATGTACACAACAGTCCAAATAAGAATGAAGGTTATAGGCTATTCAAGAAGGTAAGTTGGAAAATCATAAGGTGGGAAAATTTATACAACAGTGCAAATAAGAATCTAGGTCAAGTTTAAGAAGGTAAGTTGGAAAATCATAAGATGGGAGAAGAAGTTCTAATGCAATAATTTGAATTCAAGATTTCTGTAGAAGAGCAATTGATCACGACAATGATAATAATTAGGCTAGGTATATATAGATCATTGTTCTACAGTAAAGGCTGACCACTACATACAGTAGGCATGTCAAGTATGCTTGTACAATTTTGTTTAGTCTTCGGTGAAAGGTTGCAGCTGCATGAATTAGAGGTTAGGTTTTTGTGTCTATAATTTGTAATTTTTCAGTGTTTTATTTGTTGGTATTAGTGGTTAATTTTTATGTTGACAACTGTTCAAGTCGTTTCGACTGATGTAAACATTGTATTGCTAGTGTGCTCTTTCAGGTAAAGGTTCGCTTGTACAAGCGATATCTGTTAACTTTCATGCATGCATACAGACATGCACACCATATCGTTAGTGGCCAGCCAGAGGCAAAATTTTGTTAATGGTGAATATCCATATCAATTAGGTGATGAAAAGCAAGGATTCCATAACAAAATAGCTGGTAGAATGTCTCCTTTTTATTAGTGTCTAGATAATTTACAACCAAGCTAGAGTTATTTCTTAATAAATGATTATGTTCATCAATTTCGAGACATTTCGAGCAGAGAACATGAAATTTTTATCATTCTAGAAATTTTTATGACATATTAATAATTTAAATAAAATAATTATAATTTTTTCATGAAATCGAAAACATTGCGAGAATATAATAAGTTATTTTTTCTTTTGAATATCGCTCCTCTCACAAATGATATGGGATGTCGTAATAAGTAAGGATTCTATTTTAAAGTAACGGGGAGAATGTTTCCTTTCTATTGGTCTCCAGATCATTTTTATCTAACCTAGTTATTTTAAATTGATGATTATGTTGGTCAATTTCAAGCAGAAAAAATGAAATTTTTGACATGCTAGAAACTTTTTTGTTCCAAAAGATTAGTGGGTGGTGAAAGTGAGAAAGTTGCTCGGAAATAGTTGAAATTATTTTTCCAATTGTTTCAAGTAGTCGGAAGAATTCTGACCTTTCAGGAGTTTCAAAATCAAGAAGAGCGGCTGTATGTTGTGCCACCATATTCTTTCAATAGCTGGAACCAACAAAAACAGAACGCTTGAAGAATTCAGCGACCGCAAGTCACTTAGTTATAAACAGTGAAAATGGCAACCCTGCCTTAAATAATCCAAGCAGTGTTGCATGGCAGCCTCTATCATTGCCAACAGTTGCTTGCTGTTGAAATTTCAAGTCAAATATCTTGTAAACTGTCAGCCTTTATTAGCATACAATTTAGTACACAATGAATATAATGCAGCCGCTTTCATAACTTTAAAACTCCTGCGAGGTCAAAATATATTCTTTTGACTACTTTTGACAAATGGGAGAATAATACCTGATACACTCTCACCTGTCCAGGACAGTAATAGTGAACAATAGTCGACAGTTTAATCAGCAATGAACGGCTTTGGCAAACAGTGAAATTTGAAACACAAATGTCCTGTAGTATGGGAAATAGTTAGATCTTCTTAGATCTGCTATATTTTTTCTATGATGGAACTGATAATTTGATGATAACAAATTGAATCTCACCGTGCTCTTCTTTTATGAATATTTGACAGATATGTGACTGGCCAAAACATTGTTGGCCATCATCATTATTACAATGATCGATTGGAGGCCATGCACTCTGATGCTTGACTGCATTGACTGCTTGATTTTTTTCAACAACTCCAGTCTGTGACAACTCCAGTGTGTGACTTAAACATTGAAGAAGAAGATTTCCTGATGTTTTGTGAAGGTGTATGTGGAAGTTGGTCCCACATACTTTTTACTAATAGTCAATTTGGTTACAGAAGCAATAGAGGTACTCATACTGCTATCTCAGAGTTCTTAAGGAATGGAATTAGCTGGCTAGATGGAAAAATTAAGGTCACGAGTAGCTTTCATGATATGTCAAAAGCTTTTGATACCATTTCACATGTTATTATGGTACAAAAACTCAGGTTTTATGGGTTCGATGATTTATCTATAAAGCTTATAATGTCTTACTTAAGTGATAGATTTCAGACTGTTATTCACAATGGCTCTTTCTCTTATTTTCTAAAAGTTGAATCAGGTGTTCCACAGGGCTCCACACTTGGTCCCATACTTTTTATTATCTTTTCAAATGACCTGCCAGCAGCAATAAGTGGTAGTGATGTCAGGGCGTTTATGTTTGCTGATGATCTACCAATACAAGTCAAGTGTGAGAAATTTTTTGACAACATGAATATCCTAACTTTTATCAATGCAACTATCGAAGACTGGACAGCTGCAAACTCTCTTTGTCTCAACAAAGACAAAACACAGTTGATAAAATTTGATTTAAGTGGCCGATTAATCATGTGAAGTTTCTGGGCATCACATTACAAAATAATTTTAAGTGGGAAAAACATGTCAGCTTGCTGTGTAGTAATGTATCTAGAGGAATTTTTATGCTTAGCAGATTAAGGCATATTGTAAGTCTTGATGTGCTGATTGCTGTTTATTATGCATATATTCAGTCTCATTTGGCATATGGTATTGTTGCATGGGGAAGAGATTCAAAAGTGAAGAAGCTTTTTATATTACAAAATAGAGCTATTAGAGTAATTTGTAAAAAGGACAATAGAACCCATTGTAGACCATTGTTTAAGAACCTCAGAATTATGACAATTATGGCACTGTATGCTTATGAATGCCTGATGTACACAAAGAAAAATGTAAACAGTTTTCCAATTAATAGTAATGTTCACAGCCATTTTACTAGACAGGCTACAGCACTCAGATTGACTCAGTGTAACTACCACATAATGTTGAATAGTTTTGTTAAGTTTGGAAAAATAATGTACAATAAATTGCCAGTTGAAATAAAGGAGCTTAAGATTAGACAGTTCAAAATTTGTGTGAAAAATATTTTGTCTGCTGTCCTTACAGTATAAATGACATGTAATGTATAAATAATGTGATGTATTTTGTAATTTTTATGACCCGTGATATATTGATGTTAAATTTGTTTTGACTGACTGCTATCCTTACAGTTTGAAATATTTAATAATGTGATGTAATTTTATGACCTGTGATAAATTGTTAAATTTGTGATTGCTTGTATGTTTTCTGACGATGTCTTGCATTATTGTTCTGACAATAAACGAATCTTGAATAGACTGTATTGATTTAAGTCTATAACAGATTATCGTATATAGAAAATCTTAAGGACCAAGTTGTGTGGTATTATAAAGAGTGCAAGTTTAGGGTCGCTACTCTGATTGAACAAAAAAGTGAGCAAAGCTCTAAGGCTAGAGAAAAAGTTATTCTCAAAGAAGAAAGTGATTCCAACTCTTTTAGTGTCTTATTCGACGAAATTAAAATATTATCAGCTATTCTATAAAATATAGAATTATTCATCATAAATCAGCTGACAAGTGATTACACAGATGTGTGGAGAAGCCAGTCTATTGCTGTATTTCCATAAGGTCTATAGTTTCAATCAGGTACTTGTGGATGAGAATACTGCGTGAGGTCTACTGTTAACAGAACTACTAGTTAATAAATATTTTCATTTTCACAAACTCTGTATAATAATATGGTGGATGTGAAACAGCTGCATCAAATTTATCTCAAAAACATCTGTTTAGAAAAAACTTTCCCTCCGTTGCACGTATTCCGGTTAACCTTTAATCGCGATAAAATGCTATACTTCAATTGAGATTAACGCTAACTGAAGCATTTTGGTTGCACAAAAAAGAAATTTCAAGAGATAACGCCGAATCGATGTGGAAAAATTTTAACAGGCCATTCACGGGGAATTAAATTCAACTAAAGCCGATTAGGTACCTACTAATAGCTGTCTTCCAAAATTAGTTTTTGGTAAAAAAGCTACAGAATTCAAAGTATGAGCTAAATATATTAATGACTTTCATCTGTTAATAAAATAGAAAAGAGTATTTAGCTGATATTAGCATTCAAAATTAGATTCTAATTTTTGATTTTTTGAGGTTAGTTTCGATCTTCTTTGACTACACTGGCAGCATTTTTTGCGCCAAGAACATTTTTATGGCGCATGCGTAATGATAGTCACCACTTCAATAACATAACCTAACTTTTTTGCCATTTGTTTGGAATAATAATTTTAATAACATCACTGTCAGATAAATTACAGTGTCGCCGGATTGTGGAACCATTAAAATCTTGGTTAGTTAACCGGAAAACTTAATTGGAATTAAAAACTAACCGATCTTTGTGGAACAGAAATGAATCCGTAAAACTAACACTGATTTGTTAATCGGCATTAATGTCCATATTTAACAGACGTATGTGCAACTGGCCCATAACTTTGTATTCCTGATGCAATGTTTAGGCCTACACGTGGCATGCATTATTAATTTTTCAGCTAGAACAGCATTTTGAGTCAAATTTCTAAATAAACGTCTACAGTTTCATCAATGCTGTATCGGCAATATGAAAAAGCATGCAGTTAATATGTCTTTGAATAAAGGTGTTGATATTTACATAAAGAAATTATTATTCTCTTCCATTTTCATTTAATTAAAATTTCAAAATTATTTGAGCCCTGATAGAATGACTGACTCACTCACTGTACAGTCAGTTGAAAATTTTAATATTGGAATGAGGGGTATTTTGGCAAGCTGAGCAAATAAATAAGGTCATATGCACCTTTTCGTTATATCTTCAAATGAAAAATGAGTTTTGTGTGTTGTCAAAACTCCCTCTGAAAGGGAAACTATTCAACTTATTCTATCTTTTAGTAAAATAACAATGATTATCCATCCATCTATTATCTTCTATCTATATAATAAGAGAGAGTAGGGTTGTGTTTGTTCGCATCAAAACATGTCAACTTTGTGGATTGCATACCGAAAAAATCTGGTGTGGTACACTCACACAACTTTCCTTGCTCATATTCGAAACTACGATCAGACTTTTGTATATGTGTATATATAATTGTTTTCAGAGTACTTTTTCCTTTGTGTAAATTGTGAAATTCAATGATTTTTTTAGTCGTCATTTTTTTAAAGTCGTCAAAACAGCTGTTCTACAGATGAAATATCTCGACTATGTGTTCTTTTTATGAACTGCTCTACCTACCTACCTCATGCACGAGAAGGAGGTTACAAAGTCCATTTCTCAAGGATGGGGTGGACCCCCCATTAGTTTCCCAGAAAGGAGACTCATGCCAGTTGATAGAGCTGATAAATAACTATACAGAGTATGAATTTGAAAAAAATCGGTCAAGTTATTTTGAAAAAATCGTGAAAAACATGGTTTTTTAGTAATTATCCGCCATTTTTCTCAAGAATATTACGGAGCTCCTGCAATTTTCCAAGGAAAAAACTCATGTCATTTGATAGGACTTATGAATAGCTACCCATGGCTTGAATTTGAAGAAAATCGTTAGAGCCGTTTTCGAGAAAACCGTGAAAAACATGGTTTTTGGTCATTATCCGCCATTTTTCTCAAGAATATTACGGAGCTCATGGAATTTTCCCAGAAATGAGACTCATGCCAGTTGATAGTGCTTATGAATATCTATCCATGTTATGAATTTGAAGTAAATCGTTAAAGCAGTTTTCGAGAAAACGGTGAAAAACATGGATTTTTAGTCATTATCCGCCATTTTTCTCAAGAATATTACGGAGCTCCTGAAATTTTCCCAGAAATGAGACTTATGCTAGTTGATAGGGCTTATAAATAGCTATCCATGATATAAATTTGAAGAAAATCGTTAGAGCCATTTTCGAGAAAACCGTGAAAAACATGGTTTTTTAGTCATTTTCCGCCATTTTTCTCAAGAATATTACGGAGCTCCTGAAATTTTCCCAGAAATGAGACTTATGCTGGTTGATAGGGCTTATAAATAGCTATCCATGATATAAATTTGAAGAAAATCGTTAGAGCCATTTTCGAGAAAAACGTGAAAAACATGGTTTTTTAGTAATTATCCGCCATTTTTTCCGCCATCTTGAATTGAATTTTATTGAATTTCTTATTGTCGGGTCCTCATGGTATAGGGACCTTAAGTTTAAAATTTCAAGTCGATCGGTTAATTAGGAATGGAGTTATCGTGTTCACAGACATACACACACACACATACACACACACACACATACACACACACACATACACACACACAGACCAATACCCAAAAATCATGTTTTTGGACTCAGGGGACCTTGAAACGTATAGAAAACTTGAAATTGGGGTACCTTAATTTTTTTTGGAAAGCAATACTTTCCTTACCTATGGTAGTAGGGCAAGGAAAGTAAAAACGGAAATGATTCAGATCTCCAAATTTTGCACAAAGATTCTAAAAATATCAATTTTGTGCACCTCGAAGCCCAAATTTCAATTTTCCTTCTAGATTTTTCAAAATTAATGTTCAAATTTCATTCATGGAACATCATACGGCATACCTACATTGTTGTAGATGTGTTTGTATAAAGGAAGCTCATAGAGAAATTGATACGCTGGTAACAATGTGTTGCAATATGTGTTTCGATTCAGGAAGCTCATGTTTTAATACCGGAGTTTTGATACAAATGCTGGCAGCTTATAGCGATTGTGATAATATTATATTATTGTGAGTTGTTAAGTTTTGAATAACAACATTTTATTGATTCTCAATCTTTTAAATTTTCGAAAAGCTGTTTTTGTCATCTTTAAATACAATATTAAACACTGAAAATCATCTACCATACAACACTACCACCGCCGGTACGAGCGGTGAGTTAAATTATGTAAATTATGTACGAGTTTCGATTTTGAATGAAATCAATACAATAA
>NW_024093055.1:0-14253 GCF_014356525.2 Nilaparvata lugens | reverse complement strand
AAAAATACCAATGATGCCTTTTTGAGGTAACTAGTGTAATATTACATTTTCTCACATTGGGATCGAATCTTCAATTCGAGATCTATGGAATTTATAGTAAATGTCAGAGTTATCAATAGACGGATAAACTTTTTGATGGAGAATTTATTATCGTAAATGTTTGTTGCATTGTTCCATGATGTCACCGAGGCAGGGTTAACAAATTACTGGATAAATGGTTTATTTAAATCGAGATATATATAAAAAATTTAAAATAACATTTTCAAATAAGTTTTATTGAGAACAGATGTAGAATGTGAATTCTAAACTTATAAGTTATAATTTTTTGTGACGTGTCTGTGGAGATCGATATTGAACAGGGCGTTGTCTTTCGTGACTGGCAACTTGTGTCTTTTTCCTGTTCGATCCTCTTCTGAAACTAATGGCTGGCTATGTTTGTGCTGTAAAGTTTTGCTCTAAATCATTTTCGTTTATTAATGTTTTAAATTGAGTTTTATATAAAATTTTGTGCTGTTTGGTCAGATTTAGCGTTTGGTATTGTCAAGCCATTAGCCACTGTGTTTCAACTGTAAACTAGATAAGTATATTTTAGTTCGTAATAACTCTGAAATCATTAGGCTTGTAAGTTACGGTATTGTTCTTTGTATATTTCTGTGTTTTGCCAAAATTTTCATCTGAAGATTATAAGTTAATTTGCTCTGAAAATGGATTTCTCATTCATAGGCAATAGATCCATTCACAGTTTATCAAGAATCTATTTTATTGGAGCCGACAACTTTCCTTAGGTGATAGGTGTTAAATGCTATTCCAACCGTTTAAGGAAAAATTGGTAGCACGGCAAATGTTACCCCTGTGGTGGGACCAAATTACAAAATAAATATGTCCCAAATGGTACACCATGAAATCCTGGTTATAGAAATTATTAGTAGATAGATATCTTGATAGGTTATGAATGGTTGTTGCTGAGTGGGAAGTCGGTTCAAGAGAGATCAAGTTTTAATGAATCAGTGCATATTACAAATGGCAAACATTAAAAATGATCTGAATCTTATAGCATTCTTAACACAAAGGTTTGATAAGCTAGATGCTAGATTTGATGAGCAAAATGCTAAGTTTAATGCTAGATTTGATGAGCAAAATGCTAGATTTGATGAGCAAAATGCTAGGTTTGATGAGTTAAATGCTAGATTTGATGAGCAAAATGCTAAGTTTAATGCTAGGTTTGATGATATGAAGCAAGAATTTGCTGAAACATTGAGTGATAATCATGAAAATGAAAACAAATTGAAGCAGGATGATAGTAGTGTTAAGTTACAAGATCAACTCATTCAAGTTTCTGAAAATGTAGGCCTAGTTACTGTTGTTGAAAAGTCAACCCTAATGAGATAGTAGAGTTGAGTAAAGAAGTAGGTAGGGAGTTGTCTTCATTGAAAGTCAACTATCAAGAAAGTACTATTGCTACATTGAAGGTTAGGAAAACAGTAAACAAATCAAATGTTTCTATGGATCAGATTACTACATCAAAAGTTAGGAAGATTGTAAACAAAGTAATGATTACATGAGACAGGTTTCTGTAGAGGTTAGGAATAATGTAAACAAAATGAATCTTGCTTTGAGTCAAGTTGATGAGTTCAACTTTCAACTGAAAATTGAAAAGGTGTATGTAATGCATTCTCAAGTGAACATGTACTTTTGTGGGCAAAACTGCTTGGTTGAAACTAATGAACCATGAATAAAATCATGCTATGAAGAAAACAAAACGCAAAGTTTCCATTGATGTATTAGTATTCAAAGGTGTTTTAAGTTGCTTACTTACAAGATGATGACAATAAATCACATGATGAAAGGGTATTCCCCAACACAATGATTAGGAATCCTGTGTCATGCCGGGATTCAGAATAGCAATGACCGTAAATACTACGTATGGTAAGAGTCCATAATTGTATCTTTTTTCTTTCCTATAGCCTATTTTCTTGGCCCTTGATCTTTTCAAATTTCAATTCTTTCCTGTCTTTGTGTAATATTCAGTAAATTTCTTCTATGATACATATCTTAACCAATCTTGTCCATAGTCATTTAAATTTGTATTTTTTCTGAAATAATATTAGAAGTTGAAATAGTAGCTTATTTTCCTAATCTTTAAATTGTTGATGAAACTTAACTTTTCCAAAATCTATCCACTGTAGTGTAAATATATTGTTTGCTTGTGGTATATTTTGCATCATGTATCACTTATGTGAAGTGTATCAATTTTGGTGTGTTGTTTTAGGGAACTTATTACCCATTATTAATCTTTCTCTTCTTTGTATTGTTTAGGGAATTTATTTACCCAGTTTTCTATTCTCTTTTTTGTATTTTTTAGGGAACTTATTACCCATATTTCATCTTGATCATCTTTGTATTATAATCTTGCAATGTTTATACTTATTATACAGTCTTAAATTTTAAATTATTTTAAAAATAATTGTTTAATAAAACGTTGTGTTATATTATCATTGAAATGAGTTAAAGGCTAAAATTTTTCTAAAGTGTTTTGTAATTGTATTTTTTTTAATTTTAAAACTGTTTGTTCTATAAATTTTGATATGATTGATTAGCGTTTGGAATGGATGCTGGAGTGTATGCTAGAATTTTTAGTGGGGTTTGTTGATTAGAATTTTGCTGGTATGTGATTGTTTTTTGAGATGGAACCCATTATGCCTAAAGAAGGATAACAGAGGTTATGACTTAGAGAGGCAGTAATGAGATAATATTTTTTGTGTTGATTAATAATGTTGATGCCATAGATGCAAAATAATGATTAATAATGTTGATTGCCATAGATGCAAATTAATGATTAATAATGTTGATTGCCATAGATGCAAAATATGATTAACTGATGAATATTTTTGAATGGTTTCTTGTTTAATGTTTGATAGTAAAGTTTTGTCATGAAATGTAGTTTGTGTTTAGAACATTGAAGAGTCGAAATAAACTATAGTATCCAACAACGATGATTAATAATATTAAATAATTTGCTTTTTATACAATTTTTGAACAAAATTAAAATTAATAATTTTGAAACCCTGAATGATAAATCATAAATGTGAAATGAACATGCTATAAATGAAATGTTATATTAATAATAATGAAATGCAAATATTATGAAATGATTGAATAGAAGACCAAATGTCTGAAATTATTGAAATATGTATTGAAATTAAATTTTTGTTGGTTGTAATGATCTGATGTGTTTACAATTTTGATAATGATACAGGGTGTTATGAAATTATATTTCTATTTTGAAGAATGGATTAAATGTTGATATTTGAACATGAATGAAATGAATGATTTTTTTTTAAATTCATCATTGATATGTCCATACTTCACAATTTATGTATTGCTGACTGTATAATAAGATGTTAACAAATTTCAATTTTATATATTTATAAATTATTTTTATGTGTATTAGATTGTATGGATAGCCTATCAAGTTTTTCTTCTTAGTTTATAAGCATTTTAAGATAACAGGTACAGCACAGACATTAACATTGAAATAGTTATCATGTGAATCTCGAAATCATAACAAGTGAACGCCATGAAGAGTGTTAAGAACATTAGGGTGATTTTCAAACTAGTGTGACATAACTACGCCAATATCTACGCCTAAATCTACGCTGCGGCCTACACCATAACTACGCTAATGTCAACACCAATATCCACACCAATACTACGCCAAAATCTACGCCGATGCCTTGCTGATGTCAACGCCAATATCTGTGCTGATGCCAACGCCAATATCTACGCCGATGCCTGCGCCGAAGCCAATGCCAATAGCTACGCCAATGCCAAAATCTATCGCGCCATGCCAACAACAAAATCAACGCCAATGCCTGCGCCAATGCTGATGCCAAAATCTGCGCCAATGCTGATGCCAACAACAAAAATCAATGCCAATGCCTGCGCCAATGCCAATAGCTACGCCAATGCCAAAATCTGCGCCAATGCCAACAACAAAAATCAACGCCAATAGCTACACCAATGCCTGCACCAACGCTGATGCCAACAACAAAAATCAAAGCCAATATCTGCGCCAATGCTGATGCCAAAATCTGCGCCAATGCTGATGCCAACAACAAAAACCAATGCCAATAGCTACGCCAATGCCAAAATCTGCGCCAATGCCAATGCCAACAACAAAAATCAATGCCAATAGCTACGCCAATGCCTGCGCCAATGCTGATGCCAACACACCAAACTCCAAATCAACGCCGATGCCTGTGCTGATGTCAATAGCTACACCAACGCCAATGCCAATATCAACGCTGATGCCAAAACCGACACCAAAGAATACGCCAATAGCAATGCCAACGCCTATTGCTGACCAAGTATCTCAAACTTCAACACTACTGCATTACCTGGAGGTAATTGCCATCCATGTTCACATTCACAACTTTGAATTCAGAAGAACAGTCACAGTATCATGAAAGAATTGATTCAAAAAATCCTCTCCTAAATTATTCCTGTATGCAGAACTCTAAACCTTGAAAGCTGAAAATATCAAAAAACCAACCTTACCTAAATTAATCCTCACCTAAATTAATCCTGTATGCAGCGTCTATCTCTTTTCCAAAAAACGAATTACATTGTCATTTCAAGCCTGAAATGTACATTGTATAATTACAAATATGATACAAAATTTATGTGACTCTGTATTGAATTTGGAATGCAGCCGTCTACTACAAACATGAAGCAATGCTAACTGAGATGTCACCGGTATCGAGTTTGGTATGCAGCCGTCTACCACAAGCATGAGGCAATGCTAACTGAGATGTCACCTGTATCGAGTTTGATATGCATCAGTCGACTACAAGTATCAGCCCAAGACTACGTGCATCCAGATCAGCCCAACACTGATGTCATCACACTGGAGTCACACTTAACTGAAAATCATACTGAGTGCCTTAACAGACTGTTTTCCAAAATTTGCATCGATAAAATCAACCGCGTCAATAGTGAAAGAAAAAACATTTTTTGATTTATTGAAATTTTATGTGAAAATTAAATGTAACAATTCATCAATTCATTTAAAAAAATAATAATAATGATAATAATTTTTTTTATTCAACATACTAATTTTTCTTATGCAATAAAATTGAATTTTTCTATCTATTAAATTTATGTGCAATTTCAAAAACTATTCTTTATATATATTAAACTTTCCATTGAGATATTTCCCTTTAAATTATAAAGCTAAATTAAAGTAATTTGATATTCTATACTTTGAAATATTGTTTGGAAACATATAACAAATGCTATTGATGATTTTTATAATATTTTCATATTATAGGATGACATGTAATGTTTTTATAGAAAAAATTGTTACTGTTCTCAAATTTAAATTTCAACAATTTCCATTTGTGTCAATGTAATTTTTTCTTTAAATTTTCAAACAGTAAAATGTTTTATGTCAAGAGGGGGGTATTTGTAATATTATATTTTTTCTCGATTGGAATCGAATCTTCAATTTGAGATCTATAAAACTTTATAGTAAATATCAGAGTAATCGATATACGGACAACTTTTTGACTGAGAATTTATCATAAATAATTGTGTTGCTTGTTCCATGGTATCACCGAAAAAACAAACTCTGTAAACAGAGTTAACAGAATTAACAGATCATATAGAGGATATATAAAATTAAAATAACAGTTTCGAAATAAAGTTTATTGAGAACAAATATAAAATGTGAATTCTAAATTTGTAATTTATAATTTTTTGGTGACATGTCCATGATGTTGACACTGATTTTGAGATGTGGTTTTTGTTCTGACTTGTAGCTTGTCTTCTTCTCTAAAAAAATGGTGGCTGGCTACTGAAAAGTGTTTTGTGGTCTCTGAATATTTTTCTATTTAATTGAAATTTTAATGTTTTAAATTGAGTTTTTAACAGTTTATAGTGTTCTAATTTTTGTCTATAATTATTTCTTGTGTTTACAAGCCTATAGCCATTGTTTTTTCAACTACATAAGTGGATAAGTATTTAGCTTGTAATGATTTTAGATGCTTAAGTGTGTAAGGTATTGTTCTTTGTGGATTTGTGTTGTATATTGCCAAAATTCTTCTGAAGATTATAAGTTGGTTTGCTCTGAAAACTGGATTTCTCATTCATAGGCGATAGATCCATTCATAGTTTATCAAGAATCTATTACGTTGGAGCCGATAACTTTCCTTAGGTTAATAGGTGAAAAATGCTATCCAACCGATTTGGGAGAAATTGGTAGCACGGCAAGGATCAACTAGAAAATTTTGTACTCCTGTTTTGGATTTACAACTAACTTTGAGATTCAAATCATCAGCAAAAGGAAATCCTACTTTATGAGTACCTTCTATATTACAAAATTATGTCATTAAATATAGGCTATTAAAGAGTATTGTTCCAAGTACGGAGCCCCTTAAGGGACCCTATACCTAACCTTTCTGCCCTTATAGAGAACTGACCATCTTTGTAAACAAACTGGTTGCGGTTCTTTAAATATGACATAACCAGATTAATAATTAATCAATTATTGATTCAGAATTGCATCCATAATACCACAGGTTGTTACCAAGTAGCCATGTTATGCTTAACAGTATCGAAAGCTTTAGACATGTCATATGACCTGAAGCCTGAAGATAACAGAAATATCCTTATCCAAATAATCAACAACTCTATTTACTAGACTTGTAACTGCATTACTAGTATTTTCTACAAAGCCTGGAGCCAAATTGTTTTTCAATAAAAATACAAAAGCTTTCAAAATGATTTGGTATCTGGTCTAGCATTATGGCCTTGAATACTTTGGATAGCACAGGTACAATTGATAATGGTCTGAAATTCTTCAAGTTTTTTCAACGCATTTTTATGTACAAGTATTACCTTAATGTTTTTCAATACACTTGGAAAAATGCCCTTGCAAACCAAACAGTCATTAAAAAGGTAGGTAACTCAAAACTTCACATAATAAGTTGCCTTTTTCTTGTTTCAATAGTTTTTCCAGTGTTGTAAATTAGTTATCATTCAATCAATCATTTTATTCAGTAAAATGCATTACAAAATTGGTCCCGCTAAACCTAAAAGATTTTACAGCAGGTGCCTACAAATAATAAAATAGGCTACATAAATAGAATGAATGCTAACTTAAAAAAATAAACTAAGCTTGAATTTTAAAAAACTTTTGAAGTGAAAATGCACTTACTTTTTGTATAGTGACGATCGTTTCGACCTGTTGTTGGTCATCATCAGACTGTCAAGATCAGACTTACAGTCTGATGATGACCAACAACAGGTCGAAACGATCGTCACTATACAAAAAGTAAGTGCATTTTCACTTCAAAAGTTTTTTAAAATTCAAGTTTAATTTTAATAGTGAAAAAGTATGGATATACAACAGAGTAATAAACTAAGGAAAAAATTTTTTCCATGAAACTGGGAGTTTAGGAATTTGAAAAGAAGTATGGGGTATTAGATGAACTGAGGATGATTAATAGGGTGGTATAGGTTAATGGGAATTGGAAAAAATGGAAACTCAAAAACTTCAAATCATAAAACCAATTAAATTTAAAATAAAATAAACTTGATACTCTATAGTAAGTAAGCATCAAAAGATATTAATAATAAATAAGTGATTGGGAGTCTCAAACGTTAATTATCCATCTATATAGTATATGAAAATTAAATGATATATTAATATATATTATGAAAAATTAGTCACTCTAAGGCGGCGGTGTTTCACAGATACTAAAATTCATTTTACCAGCAACCTAATATTTTGTAATTATAACAATAGAAAAAAGCAAAAAATTGATGATTTTCCACTACCTATCTAGTGTACGTTAAAGTGTTGGAGTAGTAGTGTCACAAATTAAAATCATTCACAATGATAAGTTGGAAAATATCTTCCTTCGAATAATCTCGGATGATGATAGGGAGCAAATTAAACAGTTTTGGAATAGTGTATTTTAATGATCTTTTTCCGTACAAATTATTATATCTAGGAATTGAATATACACTGAATGCTCTAAGATTATATTGAGGTATAGGTGCAAATTGTCGGTAAGAATAATTATTTCTGTACATTAATAATAACTTATATAGATAGAATTTTTTTGGAGTGAGTGTGTGAAAAAATCGTTGAACGGATTGTTTATCATGTATTGTGAAATTTAATCGATTATAGGTATTATTTGTTATAAAATTATTCGTTTTTTTCTGTTAATTAGTTTTAATTGGGTATATATAATAGGTAGCTTAATAAGAAACTCATGGAGAAAACGTTAAGTGGAAAAACGTTTAGAGGGACTAGAGGGAGCCTCTGCATATATGTGAACAGTTCTGATTGATCTAATAGAATTTTTTTAATATTATTGAATGTAAGAAGACATATTATTCAAATAAATTAAAAGAGTTGGAGTGGTTGAAAATAGGAAGCGAATTCAACAATATTTTAATAAACTACTTACTGCCTAATGAATTAGCTAACTAACTTATAACTAATTCGAAAAAATATCAAAATAATCAACTGAGTATTTAACAACATTTGAAATGACAATACATTAGTGTGTAAACTTAACATTCAGCTCTCTACGATTGCAGTAGCCTACACAGAAACGCAACAGTAGGTAGTGCAATCTAAAACATTTTTTAGGTTATAATCGCCCGTTTTCGAAGGCTGACCGACCAAACTTGGCCGGTCAGTTTGAACTGGAGTTTTCGAAGTCACGTGACCCTAAACGGGTGTGGTAAAATTCGATTCTGTCGGTTACGGCCAAACAGCAGTTTTCATTTTGTTAAACTGTTGGTTTGGTGTTTGGTGAAATCGGGCCTAGATAGTGAAATATCTGCTGCTTGTCGCGAGCTCCAATTAGGCGGTATTGCAACTTGTCTCTCCCTTACCTTCGACTGGGCCGGGGTGCCATGCGAACTATTAGCCTGCTATCGTAGTCCCAATTCTAGTCTTGGCATTTTCATTGACTCAATTGATTCGTATTATAACAATCAGAGGAATACGAATAATGACAAGTGTATAAAAATTCTTGCTGGTGATATGAATTGTGATGTTTTAAATGTCAATTCCCAAATCAATAGAAGAGAGGTTTGTAGATGTGCTGAACGATGCAGGTCTCGTTTGCTGTGTTTTACAAAGTAACCAGTTCAGCTAGCAACACCTGCATTGATCACTATTTTATCAAGCTGCCTCCCTTATTCGAGGTGACATCTGTAGTACCTAATTCAAACCTCAATCACCGATCACTATACTGTTTGCATGAAATTTTCTACACCGGAACCTATCCCATCTCATAACGAAGCTAAATATTACGTGAAAACTGACTGGGAAGGTGTGAAAGATTCTCTGTCTTGCCAAAACTGGAACCATGTCATCAATGAAAACAATATCAATCAGGCTACTAATTCATTTATAGGAACAATTCAGGAGATAATCTGTGAAAAGTCATCAAAAATTAAAATTTCAGCGAAAAACACAAAAATAAAACCATGGATCACTAGCGCCCTCATTAACTCTATCAGACATCGCGACAAAATTAAAAGGAGACTTATCAGACAACCTTACAATATCGCACTGAAAGAAGAATTTATCCATTTCAGAAATATATTACATTCCGCTATTAAAAAAGCCAAATATAATATTATAGGAGTAAGGTTGATGAAGTATCTAATAACCCTCAAAAGTTCTGGGCTGTAGTTAAGGAAATTGCTGGGAAAGCCAAAGGCGCGAAATCATTTCCAATCAATGCATTTCCTAGAGATAGTGAAATGACCCTACAACAAAATATCAATGTTATTTGTAAAAATTTCAATAAATATTTTACCTCAGTTGGAACCTCACTAGCCACATCATTGAACCCAATTGGAGAACCAGAAATTAATGATAATGATTGTGGAGTTGATTCAGTATTTGAGTTTAAGATTGTAACACTTGAAGAAGTTGCAAATGTAATAAATAGTCTTAAAGGCAGGAGTGCACCTGGGTACGACCTTATCCCAACTAAAATCATTAAAGATAACATACATTCATTAATATATCCCATCCATCACATTGTTAATTTGAGCCTTCATTTGGGGCAGTTTCCAGAGAACCTGAAAATTGCAAAAATTATACCAATCCACAAATCCGGCCCCAAAAACGAACTCACAAATTACAGACCGATTTCCCTTTTAGCTTCTGTTTCAAAAATTATTGAGAAGTGTGTCAAAGTACAATTGATGGAATACTTGACAAGTAATGATATTCTAGCAAAGAACCAATATGGCTTTCAAAAATCCAAAAATACCAATGATGCCCTTTTTGAGGTAACTAGTGTAATATTACATTTTTTCTCACATTGGAATCGAATCTTCAATTCGAGATCTATGGAACTTTATAGTAAATGTCAGAGTTATCAATAGACGGATAAACTTTTTGATGGAGAATTTATTATCGTAAATGTTTGTTGCATTGTTCCATGATGTCACCGAGGCAGGGTTAACAAATTACTGGATAAATGGTTTATTTAAATCGAGATATATATAAAAATTTAAAATAACATTTTCAAAATAAAGTTTTATTGAGAACAGATGTAGAATGTGAATTCTAAACTTATAAGTTATAATTTTTTCGTGACGTGTCTGTGGAGATCGATATTGAACAGGGCGTTGTCTTTCGTGACTGGCAACTTGTGTCTTTTTCCTGTTCGATCCTCTTCTGAAACTAATGGCTGGCTATGTTTGTGCTGTAAAGTTTTGCTCTAAATCATTTTCGTTTATTAATGTTTTAAATTGAGTTTTATATAAAATTTTGTGCTGTTTTGGTCAGATTTAGCGGTTTGTATTGTCAAGCCATTAGCCACTGTGTTTCAACTGTAAACTAGATAAGTATTTTTAGTTCGTAATAACTCTGAAATCATTAGGCTTGTAAGTTACGGTATTGTTCTTTGTATATTTCTGTGTTTTGCCAAAATTTTCATCTGAAGATTATAAGTTAATTTGCTCTGAAAACTGGATTTCTCATTCATAGGCAATAGATCCATTCACAGTTTATCAAGAATCTATTTTATTGGAGCCGACAACTTTCCTTAGGTGATAGGTGTTAAATGCTATTCCAACCGTTTAAGGAAAAATTGGTAGCACGGCAAATGTTACCCCTGTGGTGGGACCAAATTACAAAATAAATATGTCCCAAATGGTACACCATGAAATCCCTGGTTATAGAAATTATTAGTAGATAGATATCTTGATAGGTTATGAATGGTTTGTTGCTGAGTGGGAAGTCGGTTCAAGAGAGATCAAGTTTTAATGAATCAGTGCATATTACAAAATGGCAAACATTAAAAATGATCTGAATCTTATAGCATTCTTAACACAAAGGTTGATAAGCTAGATGCTAGATTTGATGAGCAAAATGCTAAGTTTAATGCTAGATTTGATGAGCAAAATGCTAGATTTGATGAGCAAAATGCTAGGTTTGATGAGTTAAATGCTAGATTTGATGAGCAAAATGCTAAGTTTAATGCTAGGTTTGATGATATGAAGCAAGAATTTGCTGAAACATTGAGTGATAATCATGAAAATGAAAACAAATTGAAGCAGGATGATAGTAGTGTTAAGTTACAAGATCAACTCATTCAAGTTTCTGAAAATGTAGGCCTAGTTACTGTTGTTGAAAAAGTCAACCCTAATGAGATAGTAGAGTTGAGTAAAGAAGTAGGTAGGGAGTTGTCTTCATTGAAAGTCAACTATCAAGAAAGTACTATTGCTACATTGAAGGTTAGGAAAACAGTAAACAAATCAAATGTTTCTATGGATCAGATTACTACATCAAAAGTTAGGAAGATTGTAAACAAAGTAAATGATTACATGAGACAGGTTTCTGTAGAGGTTAGGAATAATGTAAACAAAATGAATCTTGCTTTGAGTCAAGTTGATGAGTTCAACTTTCAACTGAAAATTGAAAAGGTGTATGTAATGCATTCTCAAGTGAACATGACTAACTTTTGTGGGCAAAACTGCTTGGTTGAAACTAATGAACCCATGAATAAAATCATGCTATTGAAGAAAACAAAACGCAAAGTTTCCATTGATGTATTAGTATTCAAAGGTTGTTTTAAGTTGCTTACTTACAAGATGATGACAATAAATCACATGATGAAAGGGTATTCCCCAACACACAATGATTAGGAATCCTGTGTCATGCCGGGATTCAGAATAGCAATGACCGTAAATACTACGTATGGTAAGAGTCCATAATTGTATCTTTTTTCTTTCCTATAGCCTATTTTCTTGGCCCTTGATCTTTTCAAATTTCAATTCTTTCCTGTCTTTGTGTAATATTCAGTAAATTTCTTCTATGATACATATCTTAACCAATCTTGTCCATAGTCATTTAAATTTGTATTTTTTTCTGAAATAATATTAGAAGTTGAAATAGTAGCTTATTTTCCTAATCTTTAAATTGTTGATGAAACTTAACTTTTCCAAAATCTATCCACTGTAGTGTAAATAATTGTTTGCTTGTGGTATATTTTTTCATCATGTATCACTTATGTGAAGTGTATCAATTTTGTGTGTGTTGTTTTAGGGAACTTATTACCCATTATTAATCTTTCTCTTCTTTGTATTGTTTTAGGGAATTTATTTACCCAGTTTTCTATTTCTCTTTTTTGTATTTTTTAGGGAACTTATTTACCCAGTATTTCATCTTGATCATCTTTGTATTATAATCTTGAAATGTTTATACTTATATACAGTCTTTAAATTTTAAATTATTTTAAAAAATAATTGGTTTAATTTAAAACGTTGTGTTATATTATCAATTGAAATGAGTTAAAGGCTAAAATTTTTCTAAAGTGTTTTGTAATTGATATTTTTTTTTAATTTTAAAACTGTTTGTTCTATAAATTTTGATATGATTGATTATCGTTTGGAATGGATGCTGGAGTGTATGTAGAATTTTTAGTGGGGTTTGTTGATTAGAATTTTGCTGGTATGTGATTGTTTTTTGAGATGGAAACCCATTATTGCCTAAAGAAGGAATAACAGAGGTTATGACTTAGAGAGGCAGTAATGAGATAATATTTTTTGTGTTGATTAATAATGTTGATTGCCATAGATGCAAAATAATGATTAATAATGTTGATTGCCATAGATGCAAATTAATGATTAATAATGTTGATTGCCATAGATGCAAAATGATGATTACTGATGAATATGTTTTGAATGGTTTCTTGTTTAATGTTTGATAGTAAAGTTTTGTCATGAAATGTAGTTTGTGTTTAGAACATTGAAGAGTCGAAATAAACTATAGTATCCAACAAACGATGATTAATAATATTAAATAATTTGCTTTTTATACAATTTTTGAACAAAATTAAAATTAAATAATTTTGAAACCCTGAATGATAAATCATAAATGTGAAATGAACATGCTATAAATGAAATGTTATATTAAATAATAATGAAATGCAAATATATTATGAAATGATTGAATAGAAGACCAAATGTCTGAAATTATTGAAATATGTATTGAAATTAAATTTTTGTTGTGTTGTAATGATCTGATGTGTTTTACAATTTTGATAATGATACAGGGTGTTATGAAATTATATTTCTATTTTGAAGAATGGATTAAAATGTTGATATTTGAACAGTGAATAAATGAATGATTTTTTTTTTTAATTTATCATTGATATGTCCATACTTCACAATTTATGTATTGCTGACTGTATAATAAGATGTAACAAATTTCAATTTTATATATATTTAAAATTAATTTTATGTGTATTAGATTGTATGGATAGCCTAATCAAGTTTTTCTTCTTAGTTATAAGCATTTTAAGATAACAGGTACAGCACAGACATTAACATTGAAATAGTTATCATGTGAATCTCGAAATCAGTAACAAGTGAACGCCATGAAGAGTGTTAAGAACATTTGGGTGATTTTCAAACTAGTGTGACATAACTACGCCAATATCTACGCCTAAATCTATGCTGCGGCCTACACCAATAACTACGCTAATGTCAACACCAATATCAACACCAATAACTACGCTAAAATCTACGCCGATGCCTGTGCTGATGTCAACGCCAATATCTGTGCTGATGCCAACGCCAATATCTACGCCGATGCCTGCGCCGAAGCCAATGCCAATAGCTACGCCAATGCCAAAATCTGCGCCAATGCCAACAACAAAAATCAACGCCAATGCCTGCGCCAATGCTGATGCCAAAATCTGCGCC
>NW_024093054.1:0-12717 GCF_014356525.2 Nilaparvata lugens | reverse complement strand
AAATGTATTGTTTCTAAGATAAATGCATGTAAGCCAGAAATGAAATCGCAACTTTTAAACCACTCTCATTCCTTAAGGCTGTGCAAAGGCTAAAAATAAACTTTCTACTCATTATATTTTTCCAAGTTTTTCGATTTGTATATCATCAATCTACCAAAATGAAAAAGTTTTCTCAGGAAAACATTTTTTTCTGATCATTACTCTTTGAGATATGAGCACCTGAAGTTTAAATTTTTGGTACAGAACATTTAAAATTTGGTAAGATATAAATCCATGAGATTTAGAGGATAGATTCTTCATGATATCTCTCAGCACTGAGAATAAAAGAAAAGTTTGAAAACAGGATCAAAAAATAGGTAAAGTCAAAACATTAATAGAAAATGAAACCAAAAATGATTCCAAGAAATAAGTGGTTGAGTTTAATCAAATTTTATTTTTTCAATAACTTGAAATCTTTTTTAGTCCAGTCAATGAAAGATTGAAGAGGGAAAAGTTTGGATCACAATTTTTGACCCCGCAGCTCTTTTTAGGATAGCAAGGGGGTAAACATATAAAAAGTCCTCACTCCTACCCCCTTTTCTAAGGGGGTGGGGGTGGTTTGCAAGTACCATACTTTGTTTTTTTGCATATATCTCGAACAATATGCATTTGTTGAGTAATGAGCCCTGAAAATGCAAATGTTGGAAGAAAAACTGTCTTTTCAAAGATTTTACACTTTTAAAAACAAATATCTCTAAAACTAATAGTTATTTGTGCAACAAGTGCGCAAAGTGTCAGTTTGCTGCACCAAAAGAAACATCAATAGAAAATAAACATTATTTATTATTAAATGATCAGAAGTTATTATTTAATTATGATTTAGATAGACATTATTCTTGTTTTGGATTTCTAGATTGGGATTTTATCATAAATGTAGGGTAGCCATTGAAATGATTCTTATCTAAATCTAACCACAGTCATTGTTACCAACTTAATTTTTGTTTTCGTGCACTAATCCTCCATATAACCCACCAACTATTTTGTGTTGCCATGTTGCAAATCTGGAGTGCAGAAAAATTTTTCCCACACTAGAGCGGAAAAGTGATTCTTTGTGTTCTGTAATTAGTGCAGGAATGGCCACTTTTCAAGGTAACTGTAGGAAAAGAATATATCAAAAACCCTACTGAACAAAACTTGTAGGAAATTTATCTAGCTTCATTTTTGTTCAGCTAGTCATGTCGCTGAAATACATTGTTTCCAAGATACATGCATGTAAGCCAGAAATGAAATTGCAACTTTTAAACCACCCTCAAGGGTTGTGTGGTAGAGAGGACCAGGAGTCCTAACTCCGCCCTAATAAAGGCATATAATATAATCAATCCCTTAAGCACAAGGGGTAGGGTTGAGGAATTTTGATATGTTGACCTTCTAACTAGTCCAAAAAAAACTGTGAAGTCAAATATTTTGTTCCAAGTGTTCCCTCCTAATTTCTTTGTCAATTGATCTATTGTTGTTAAACTGAAGATTTTACACTCAACACTATAATGGTTGCAACAATCATAGGGAGATGCATAATATAATGAAATAATACATTAAATTGAAGAAAATATGATGCTCTATGAGCTCATGATTAGCACGGATTTTTTCAATCAGTCGTTAAAATGTTATAAGGCCAAAAAGATGGAAAAATCAGAGCCAGAAGGGTTTTTTCAAAATGTGACTTTATTCGATTTTTGATGCAAAGTAAGGAGCCCAATCAATTCGTTTTCCCATTGTAAATAATAACTGCAGTTAGTAACATTGAAAGTAGTGATATTGAAAGATATCAGCATGAAACTATAAAACTAAATTCAACCTGTTTGTGCTTTAAACAGACCCTTGCGGAGCATGGGTTACCTACTTAGTAGAGAATATAATGTATCAATTTGATTTGAATAGTTTATATTCATATAAGTTACTTACTTTCTTTGTATTATCCTCTGAGATCGTCTAAGAGGGGCCTGTTGAGGTGCAATGCACCTTCTCTTAGGAGGGGCAACGTTCCCATCCTCCTCACGCCTCCTCTTTGGGGGATTAGGGCGTGCATTGGAAGTGCTTGCCATCTGGAAACAAACCAATTAAAATGTATTAAGGATAGAGCAGTGATCAAGTCTATATTTTTACAAATAGAAATAAATTAGAAATTGCATCAAATTAATTAATGAATAATTATTATTAAACGAGAATCCCAATAAAATGCTGTAATCTTTGATTAAAATGAGCGCTGCTATCCAGAGATTGTCAGTTTGGTGTAAGGGTGAGCATTCCTGACTAGCAATGAGGAGGTACCGGGTTTGATTCCCGGGCTGGCAGATAATTTTTGGATAGTAGTGATCATCGAATTTCCATCTAGCTGTTAACCCTGTTGTGAATATTTGCAGTAGCAGTCATCTTTGGGATCACCCCAAACTGCTGTTCCAACCTTGAGCGGCCGGCCGACACCACATTGAGAGCAGTAAATCCTACTCCGGTCCTCTCCAAACGCTGACTGAGGTTAGCCGGACCAGGGTGACCCTGGGAATTCTTGTAAAGGTCAGTATTTACTTAGAACTGTGTCTTCCACTTGAGGATCGTACAGTTTGGCCGCGGCTCCACTCACTGTATATTATTGCGCTGCAAAGTGTGGCTGGTGAGTCAGAGATAGTAGAGAACAAACTAGAGACCATCTGCTGCGCCGCACAAAGTGGTGTCACGCCAAAATATTTTGTGAACAATGGAGTTTGAAATTGATAATGAGTCTTCATGTATTTTTTTGCTGAGGATGATGATGAGAGATGAATGCACCTAAAGTTTTTAGGCGATTTTACAACTCATTAATCATATTCAGAGGAGTTGGCTCAAGTCATAAAACTTCCAACGGGAGTACCAGGCACATGATTCTTAACTTATCTAAGCGATAGCTTCTTGTCTCAATACTTCCTTAATTGTTGCTACTTTCTTATTTTTATAATATTACTCTCTTAATTTGCTATGCATGCCTTCAGACAGCCTATTACTTATAATTGGGTGAATAGAGTTGTCAATTGCGATTTGAATTGACACATAATTGTTGAAGTTATGAGCTCCAATTTGAAATTGAAAATTACTCTTCAATTATTAACTTACTCTGTCGCTTCAACATCTTAAATATGAATCCAAATTCATGATACCTTATTTCGATACAGAGTTACAAAAGAAAATAAATGGCAGAAACCGCATGATATATAGAGCCATATCATTTTGTAGATGTAAAAGTTGTCTTAGTATTAATAAGTAGTTGGTTATTTTCTTACATTTGCACAAGTTGTTTGTTTATTTTGTTCTTTTCTTGTGGAAATAAAAATGTTATCATTATTGGTTCACACTAATTTATTATTGTTTTCCATGCTTACCTGTAAATAGTCACAGTTTATCTAGAGGTTTCTCTTCAACTTTTTTTTCCAATGCATTTCACTCTTACTTGGTAAAAACTAATAACTTTATAAGAAATTATAGGCAAATGTCTACTTAATGACCAACACTTTGGATAGAATATTTCCAAACAAAATGTTTTTCAGTCTTAAAATTGACAACCTTTTTCTGTCACTTGGAGGGAGGAACAATTTCACACAGCTTGCTAAATTAAAATATTGTACTTTCTTTGTATCATTAAAATAAATTTTTTTATTCATTTAAGTCAGTCTTTTCAAAGCACTGAAACACTTCTTTATCCAAGTTAAAAGTTTTCAAGAACCACTGTTTTTGTTGACTTTGATGTATAGTGAGGTCTACGTTATAATGACAGTATTTGATCAACTTTGGTTTTGCTATCCTTATCTATCATTCGACAAAGCCGGTGGTACTATACTTTTCCAGGTCCACAACGATGCCAATTATGTTTTTGACGGTGTAGAAATATAATTAATGCAGAGAATCGGTATCGCTATTCTTCTATCTTTATCCCCTGCCATTATAACGTGGATCTGACTATAGTTATACTCTTGTCTTCTCTCTTTGACATTGCCAAATTCTTCTTTTATGCCTAAGTATTTATTTTTTATTTCTGCTCCTTTTGGAAAAACAATCACTAACCTAAAATTTTCAATTCATTTGGAGTTGCGAGTTGGACAAACCACTCTCTGTCTCAGAGAGCACCGTATCGTGCATGTGTTAGCAACGGGTTTTTCCCATTCCATTCAGTCAGTTCTTTGAATGTAACGTTCTTTGTGATGATGGTTACCGAGCACTGTAACTGGAGCCAATTGTCATTCTATTTGATGAAGATATTATTATCCAATGATGATTTATCATTAAATTCAATATAATAATCAATATATTATCATTTTATTTAATAAAAGAAAGAGTACTTTTGAAAAATATAATTAATAAAATATAACAGTTGTTATTTAACTGATGTTAAAAAACACTATAACTAAGTCAGAATATTGTCATTTCAAAACAAAAACCGAACCCTCAACCTCCCCTTTTACATTTAAAACATCAATAAACATAACTATTTGAAAAACCTCTAATCCCTTCCAGCATATTGCAATTTCAAAGCAAAATCCTAACCTATCTTTCCACCTTTGAAATATCAAAAAGCATAATTCTACCTGGACCCTAGCCCTTTCTAGCATATTGCAATTTCAAAGCAAAATCCTAACCTATCTTTCCACCTTTGAAATATCAAAAAGCATAATTCTACCTGGACCCTAGCCCTTTCTAGCATATTGCAATTTCAAAGCAAAATCCTAACCTATCTTTCCACCTTTGAAATATCAAAAAGCATAATTCTACCTGGACCCTAGCCCTTTCTAGCATATTGCAATTTCAAAGCAAAATCCTAACCTATCTTTCCACCTTTGAAACATCAAAAAACATAACTCTACCTAGACCCTAGCCCCTTCTAGCATATTGCAATTTTAAAGCAAAAACCTAACCTATCCTAATAAAACATTATCAAATATATCCTAAATAAAACCTAACCCCTAACTCTTTCACATTTGTTGAACAATAGAAAAGGATAGCAGCACCATTGCAAATTGTACACTACCATTATAACGTGGACCTCACTATAGATACTCAAAGAATACTTTTGAATAACTATGTTATAGCTGTGACTGTTGCTGGCCGTTACTCTGTTTCTGAGACAAAGAGAAGCTGCTCTTAGGGGTTAGATGTATCAGCTGGTCTGTGGTCTGATGACTGACAACAAAAGTGGGGATGGGTATCAAAAGACAAAACATCGATGTTTTTCCATCCTAACATCGATAAGTGAAAAACATTGAACAGTAAACATTGATGTTTTTGAACATCAATGTTTTTAAACATCTTTTATCTCCCTATGTTTTTATGGATGATACTATTAGTCCAGTCAATATAGACATAAAAAAGGGGGTGTGCTTGCAATTTATATTGCAGTTCTGATTTTTTAATATATTATTTGGGTACATAAGAGAAGTCCAGAACCAATTTCTTCATGCAAGATTTCCTTGTGCTAGATACAAATAGCCCAAAAACCTCGTATTTTCGGCTCATTTTCCAGTTTTCAGCTATTTCTGCCAAATCTCTCCCAGATTATATAATTCTGAAAAAATGAGATCACTCGGAACTCTCTATCTCCAATGAGTACCTACTTTGTTAAATTTTTCAAAAATGAGTAAAATTTGAAGAAAAAATCAATTTTGATGAATTTTAGTTTTTAATCAACAATATCTTCCAATTGTTACAATTTAGATGTATATTTCAAAATCCCTCTAGGCGTATTTCTGTGCTATACAATCTGAGATCAGATAGAGCGCTCTATGTCATATAGATTTCCAGGTATACCTGACAACAATGCTCCTTGTATTGTGGAAAAAAACACCTAATTTTCAGCTTCAACCATCATCACCATCTACTTTGTCCTCACATTGATATTTTGCACAATGACATAAGTTCATGGGTAAGAATCACCCGTTAGATGCACTTAATTTCAGTATTTCCTAGTAGAGGCACGCTTAAGGACACCTCAAGGATCAAAATTTCAAACACATAACTTTTGACACAATGCTCAGATTTCATCGTACTACACTTCATTCTTCTCGGCTCACCAAGGCGGTTCAAAATCATGCATAATAAGTCAAATTCGGTCAAAAAATAGAAAATTTATTGTTGGGTGTAGGTACTTATTCATATTCAATACATAAGAAATGGCCAATTTCTATATTCAAAGCTATGTATCTCGGTAACCCCTTATTATAAAAATTATTACATGATCTTGAAATGTACAATAGAATTTTCTATTTCATCTGCTGTAAACAATTCATGAAAAAATATGTTGTAGAGTGAGATTTGATTGTTGAAAAAAATCCGGAAATTGTAGATATTTTTCTCATATTAACGGTTTTGGCAGTTCTATGATAGCGAAAAGTGATTCAAGATGGATTTTAGGCAACTGAGCTCGTAGAGGATGAATTTATCTACAATTTGTAATCAATCTTAAGTCTCTATGATGTATCAGACTCGTTTTAGAAACTCTTGATCAACAGTAAAATTACGAAAAATGTAAAAACTGAAATCGCCATTTTTAAAATCTTAACTTCCAAATTGTTTTGGAATCGAAAGTATTATTTATTGGAGTGGGTAGAGGGGGACAATTTCCACATTCTCACTAGATTTGGTTTGAAATAATAACGATTCAAATTAATATAATAATTTTGGTTGACATTAATCCAATCAGAGCTATATATTTTATTTCAAATTAAGTTGACTTCAGAAAGGGTACTCGCAGACAGTGTTCCATATTTCGAACAATTTGAAATTTAAACACTTCCATGTTTGAACAATTGACAAAATTTTCAAGTGTTCGAATTTCAAATAATATTGAAAATTTTGTTCAGTTCCAAATTTCTTTGTAATGAAGCTTAAAAATTTTAAATATTCATAAGCCTAAATAAACTCAATAATTAAGATAGGTAATAAATTCGAATGGAAGAGAGAAGATAATGAATCAGGATTAGTTGAAGTTCCGGCCATCGTCTTCAAATTTACCGCCGATGCCCCAAGTTTGACTCAGAAGGCTCCAACAGTTGATCATAATGGAATGGAATTAATAATAATAAATTTGAATGGAAGAGCAAAGATAGTAACACACTTTTATATAGTAAACTGTAGATCATGGATACATTTCAAACTTTTCAAGTGTTCGAATTTTAAATAATATTGTAAATTTTGTTGATAGCCTACTCCAAATTTCTTTGTAATGAAGCTTAAACCTTATAAAAATTAAAAATATTCATAAGCCTGAATAAACTCAATAATTAAGATAAGTAATAAATCAGAATGGAAGAGCAGAGATAATAACACACTTTTATATTATAGTAAACTGTAGATCATGGATTCATTTCTATGAGAAAAAAAATATTATTGGGAGTTTTAATGCAAAGTGAAAATTGAACTTGAGATAGTTCCGTAAAAATGAATTATTCCAGATTATTTTCCGAACATTTTTTTCTAATTTAAATTAGCTAATGGAGAAAAATATTGAGGTCTCAATTATCAAAATGTATCATTTAATGATTGAAGAATATATTCTCATGACGAAAATATAATTGATTATATTAAACAAGAATGAACAGTTAATATTATATAAAATATTCCTGTATCAGAAGAAGTTAGGTGGACCCTATAAGACTGTGATTTTGTTTCGTGAAGGGGCAAAAATCCATATCACGTCCGTGTGATACATTCTTTTTGTGTGAAAAAATAACATACAAAGATAACCCATAAGTCGTTTATGCTCCAAATTTCATTGTAAACTCAGGCTGATAGTCCAAGCATTTCTTTTTCGTGAAGCTATTTGACGCTTTTAGTCTCTCATACTGTGCCATTCTTACAGTCTCACCCGACCAAAACTGTAATAACAGACAGTAATCGGCTTGAGTTAACAGTGAAATTTGGAGCATAAACTCCTCATACCATGGCATATCTCATTATGCTATTTTTTCTCTATGGTTACTTAGTTATAAGGCAATTATAGAATGCAATTGATGTGTTGTATTTGAGTGTGCGGCAAAGCAATGGAGCGCATCATAGTGCATCGCACTTATTGGCCACTAGCAGGTAACCCGTGCTCCGCAAGGGTCCATTTTGAAACTTGACAAACTGAAAACTTGACTGAGTGGAATATTGTAGAGTTTGAAGTTGGCATAGTACCATCCTCAGTTAATTAAGAAACTGTATGCAAAATTAAAAGTTGAATTCAGTCCAGTAGTTTAGACGTGATGATGCGTCAAACATAATTTTCATATCCCGTACGTGTATAAGCCAGTTCTTCCCTTTTTATAGTATAGATAAATTCTTGATACTAACATATCATAACTTGATACTAAGCTTAACATAATAAATTGATATAACTCAAATCTTGTTCAGAAACCTTCCTCAACTTGATGTCAACCTGACAAAATTGGACTGGCTATTAATTTAGTTACCAATTTTAATCATCTGTTTCGAAGAGGTAGTCTCTCTAGATCAATGTACCTATAGTGAGGTCCAAGTTATAATGTATTTGATAAACTTTGATGTTGCTATCCTTGTCTATCATTCGACAAAGCAGGTAGCACTATCTCTTTCTAGCCCCGCAATGATGCCAAATCCGTTTTTGTCAGTGTAGAAATATAATGAATTAAGGCAGAGAATTAGCAACGCTGTTTTTCTATCTTTATCCACTGCCATTATAACGTGGACCTTACTATAGAATATGTATTCTAGGTACCTTGCTCTAGATTATAGTTCTATATTAACATAGTTATGAATTCATGTCCCATGAATTAAATTTCAACATTAATTCTGAAAAATCTAGAAGCAAAATTGAAATTCGGGCTTCGAGGTGCACGAGATTGATATTTTTAGAATCTATGTGCAAAATTTGAAGATCTAATCATTCCCGTTTTTCCGGTATGCAATCCACAAGTTGGCATGTTTTGATGCGAACAAACACAACCCTACTGTACTCTCTCTTATTATATAGATTCTTCTGCGACCAGAACAGCCGGCTGAACGAGCTGATGGCCGAGACTAAGACCACGGAGTAAAGAACACTCATTGTTATGTATTCTGTGCCAAGACCAAGATATCGCTGGCTCCCCCCTCCACTGGCAAGGACCAGATAGCTATAGCTGGTGACAAGGAGGGAGTGCAAGCTGCCAAGGACCACATCATGGCTGTCTACAACGAAATGGTAGGCCTTTGCCATCTTCAATCAAAACGTTCTAATACTATAGAGAAAAAATCTGGTGTGGTACACTCACACAACTTTCCTTGCTCATTGATCTATAAGCCTCATTCTTAAACGAGGATAATCTAGGGGAATAACATTATGCCGATTGGCGGCTAAATAATTTTACTAAAACTACGATTATACAATTGTTAAAGTTGTCAAAACAGCTGTTCTACAAATAAAATATCGACGTGTGTTCGTTTGAATAAACTACTCTACCCACCTACCTCATGCACCAGAAGGAGGTTACAAAGTAAATTTCTCAAGGATGGGGTGGTACCCCCTGTTAGTTTCTCAGGGAGGAGACTCATGCCAGTTAATAGAGCTGATAAATAACTAAGTTATACAGGGTATGAATTTGAAACTTGAGAAATATCTTGAATCTTGAGAAAATCGTGAAAAACATGTTTTTTAGTAATCATCCGCCACTTTTCTCAAGAATATTACGGAGCTCCTGCAATTTTCCCAGAAATGAGACTCATGTCAGTTGATAGGGCTTATAAATAGCTATCTAGGGTATAAATTTGAAGAAAATCGTTAGTGCCGTTTTCGAGAAACCCGTGAAAAACATTGTTTTTTAGTCATTTATCCACCATTTTTCCGCCATTTTGAATTGAATTTTATTGAATTTCTTATTGTCGGATCCTCATGGTATAAGGACCTTAAGTTTAAAATTTCAAGTCAATCGGTTAATTAGGAATGGAGTTATCGTGTTCACAGACACACACACACACAGACCAACACCCAAAAATCATGTTTTTGGACTCAGGGGACCTTGAAACGTATAGAAAACATGAAATTAGGGTACCTTAAATTTTTTGGAAAGCAATATTTTCCTTACCTATGATAATAGGGCAAGGAAAGTAAAAACATATCATTAGAAGACGTTCCACTTCACTGTTAACTCCAGCCAATAGTCCTAGAAGTTGTTATTAGTTAATCTATGTGAAGCTAGTAGTTGCTCATACTGTGTCGTTCTTACACTCTTACCCCAACAAAACAATAATGATAGTAAGTAGTCGACAGTAATGAGTTTTAGTTTAGAACATAAACAACCGTGAGATATCTTCTTATGCTATCTTTTCTCTGTGTTAATATGCCTATAGATTGCTTCTTGCCAAGCTTCAAAACTATGATGTAGCAAAAAAAAGACAGAGCGATTCCATATTAGGCGTGAATCCAATCAGCTAGTCGGAGAGCGTCCTGACCTGCCGACTCCAAAAATGCCTGATATGGTCTCGCCCTTATCTTATAAAACTTGAGAAGCAGGGGGGCATGACTCTTCTGTCGCCTATTGCAATTGATTTGTTCAATGACAATAAACATTTTCTTATTCTAAGGAAGGCTGAATATATCAACTTTCCTCCTGCTATCATGAATAACTTGCTGCATGTTGCAAAGTTACTCAGTCTACATCACTACTAGGGCCAAGCCAAATGAAGCGCAGCAAGCTCTGCGATTGGTTGATTATCAGCTGATTCCTAAACGCCATTTCACACCGCCCGCCCTACGACATCACATCTATAATACCATAGATAAAAGATAGCTTGAGAAGATATCCCATGATATAGTTCGTTTACATTTCAAATCAATTCAATTTATTGTCATATCAAGCTGTTCACTGTCGACTACTGTCTATTATTTATTAGTGTTTTGGCAGGGTTAGAGTGTAAGAATGACACAGTATGAGATACTTCAAGTGTCACATAGCTTCACCAAAAATCTGGTGTGGCGCACTCACACAACTTTCCTTGCCGTTGTGAAAATTGATCACCTGACGCTGGTGTTCACGCGCATCTCAAGTCTACTATTCAAAGATCCAAGCCAGCTGGTGACAGGACAATAACGCTGGAGACACACGAAGTCTGCTATCTCTTCATAGTGAATGATTTAATAGAATCAAAAGTTGCCAACAGTTTACAATTGAAATAAATAATAACCTTTTCTCGAATTTCGAGCTTATTTTAAATTTTAGGTGAAACTGTTACTGAACATCAGTTTTAGAGAGTTTCATGCTCAATCTTTTCCACTTGAATTTTTTTGTTTAAATTGTATCTGAAGCCTGATAATTGTGAATCTAAAATCAAACTTTGCATAGATGGGGCGGAGCTCCTGGAATTTTTACAGATATGGGTCTTGTGACAATTGATAGAGCTTATCAATGACTATGATAGGTAGGCTATGGTAGGTTTTCATTTCGTTGTTTAAGTCTGTGACAAATGTCGATTGCATCTGCTTTTATTTTGTGCCCTAATGCTTCGCTCATTCTACAAATGATTTCTGTTACATCTTCATCCTGTTTTTTGGGTATACCATTTATTTCCAGCATGCTCGATCTTGAGTACTGTTCCATATCCTCGACGCGCTCCTTCAGTTCTGCATTTTCTTTCCTGAGGCTAGCTACTTCTGTTGAAAGGTTATCGATGTTGATGAGGCATGTGCTATGGCGGAAGGTGTGGCTCGTTCATCAATTGGGCTAGTCAGTCGGGTCGAGCGAGGGGTTTGTTACCACTGTCTGAAAAAAATGGCTTTTGGTGGCCCTGAAAAAGGGCCAAGTTTGTTGCTGGTGGCCCTGAAAAGGGACCAAGATTGTTGCTGGTGGCCCTAAAAGGGACCAAGGCAGGCTAGATGTTTAGTAGTCGTCGACTGGCGCGATACCACGCCGCGCGAGGGTCCCGGGCAGGTCCGTCTGGTGCGAGAGCAGGCCGGCAGGGGCTCAAGTCAATGGTTCGCAGTCTCCACTCTGGTTTACCCGGGTTACGGAGAGGGCTGACCGGGTGATCTACTAGCCAGAGGTCGTGCCGAATCTCCGCCGGGAGGACCTCCTCGACCACTTCCTCGTTTAGAAGGGGCCTTCGGTCAAACCCCGGGCAGGCAGGGTCGTAGGCTTCCGCTGCACACAGTCCGATGTCGGTTCAGCACCCAACCCGCGCATCCAGAACCGCGCGCCAGTTGTTAGGCTGGGGCGCTAAGTCTTGGGGCGCAGCTGGCGCGGCGGTGTACAGCCTCAGCCTCTCCTCCACCTGGCGAAGCCGACGTAGGGCCCTCCTCTTCTGGATTCGGCGGCCGGCTCGGTTCCTCCTAGGCATCGGCTGGGTAGTAGACAAGGAAGACACCTCAGGTTGCGGTTAGTCTCGCCGTGGTTCCCTCATTGGCCTGCTCGCTGCTCTGCTCCTGGTCTCGGTAGTGGTCTCGGCTGGTAGTGGTCTCGGCTGGTGGTCTCTTCTGGCTCTTCAGTGGAAGGCTGCTAGTGAGCAAGTGCTATCGAGGGTAGCTGAGTAGCCCCCTTTTATTCACAGTCCCCGAGTTCACCTGCGCTGCTATTGGCCGGCGGTGCTCGGCCAATAGAAACGCAGGAACGGGTGGCGGCGACTGAGGCGCACCCTGGTGGCGGGTGGGTCAACCACTCATTTGGTTGATGCGTGGCGTGGGGAGCAGAGCAGAGCGGCAGGCTGAAAGGTAGCGAACGCGAGGGAGGTATC
>NW_024093053.1:0-14498 GCF_014356525.2 Nilaparvata lugens | reverse complement strand
CAGCTGCTCTGAATAGGTCATTGGATGTACACTGGAACCATCCTTAAGTTGCGCAACAAGATATTCTCTTCTGCCCACTGATCTTTCCCTGTTATTTTTCCTTGCAAATAAGGTGCAATATTTCATATTTCTTCCCCCTCATATGTGACCTAGATACTTTCGTTCCTTAATTTCACCTATGAGCTCTGGCCTTTTCTCCATTCTTCTGAGAACCTCTCCATTTGTTACATGGTCTGTATATGAGATTCTCAGCATTCTGCGGTAGGTCCAAAACTCAAAGGCTTGAATTCTCTTTTCACATAATTTATTCAAGGTCCATGCTTCCATGCCATATAACAGAACTGGAAACACGAAACACTTAAGGAGACGAATTCGGAGATCCATTTTTATATCTCAAAACACACACATTCTGTCAAATTCCATAGTTTTATTTGGTACAGTTCTATGGAACGGTTCTACAACTTCGACAGTGACTCAGTCGAATTCCAAAGAATTTTAAAAATAATTACAAAAACTTTTATAAAGTTGGGTGCTTCCATTATATTGAACCTCTCTTCATAATACAAGTGAGATCCCTTGTATCATCACTAAATTTGTGATTATGAGCGTAGAAAATAACTCAAGGCCACTTTTTCCTAAATAATCTTACTCATGGCCATTGTTCGTATTTTTATGGATGATCCATTCCATTTAATTTTTAAAGCATTGGAATTTCTAGATACTCAAGTTTAGATAACCGCTAAAGATAGTTAAGTATATAGAAATTAAGGGTCGATGAAAAATTATAAATTTCTATGAAACTGGCTTCAAAACGGATCTGATTATCTGCTCATGAAGATACAAATACTTATACAATAATGATTCATAATCATTTATGATACAAACACTTATTAAATAATGACTATTATTATCAAATAATGATATATGATTGTCGTGAGGGACAAAATGGCCTTGTCAGAACCTATTTTCATCTCAGAATAAGATGAAAAGCATGTATCATAAATACGATTACTATGAAAAATTTATTTATTTATTTATTTATTTATTCATTTGCAAATACAAGTCAGGTAAAAACAACAGGCATTTGCCCAAAACTGCTTCAAACCTTAATTTGGAATACACAGTCTAAAGGTTATGCTACTTACGTAACTTAAATGATAATTCGTACACAATTTTGAGTCCAAAAAATGTATCTACAACAATTTTGAATTTATTAGATTGATCAATTCCAAATACGAATCCAAACAAAACTCTAATTAAAATTACTATAAGTGAAAATCAAAAATAAATTACTGTTTTGAACTTTCCTTTTTTTTCTCCACAACATGTTTGGACTGTAATGTCATTTCCAAGTCATTCATAAGATTACGTGTTTATATTTATCGGTTGTAGCTCTTATAGTCCATTAAGAAAAATAGTTTACGAAATAATACGAAGGGGTTGTCTGGTTATATCTGTCCCAATTTCTAAGTTCTCCAATAGATAACAACGAGGGTCCAGTACGTTTCGTTCTCTCTTGAAAGTGTGATGAATTTATCAGCAGAAAACTGTCACAGGACTGCCAACTGCCAATCACGTGATAGAAATTCCTCTATTGTTCGACCTCTCGGCCTCCAATACTCAGCCCCGAAAAGTGTTATCGGCGAAAGTCAATTTTCAAAAATTGATTTTCCATAATTCATTATCAGCCTTTCCGTTCATTTCGGAAAAGGAGACGTGGTCCACCTTCTTCTTCTTCTTCATCTTCTTCTTCTTCTTCTTCTTCTCTTCTTCTTCTTCTTCTTCTTCTTCTTCTTCTTCTTCTTCTTCTCTCTTCTTCTTCTTCTTTTCTTCTTCTTCTTCTTCTTCTTTCTTTTCTTCTTTTCTTCTTCTTTCTTCTTCTTCCTTCTTCTTCTTCTTCTCTTCTTCTTCTTCTTCTTCTTCTTATCTTCTTCGTCTTCTTCTTCTTTCTTCTTCTTCTTCTTCTTCTTCTTCTTCTTCTTCTTCTTCTTCTTCTTCTTCTTCTTCTTCGTCTCTTCTTCTTCTTCTTCTTCTTCTTCTTATCTTCTTCTTCTTCTTCTTCTTCTTCTCTTCTTCTTCTTCTTCTTCTCTTCTCTTCTTCTTCTTCTTCTTCTTCTTCTTCTTCTTCTTCTTCTTCTTCGCTCTTCTTCTTCTTCTTTCTTCTTCTTCTTCTCTTCTTCTTCCTTCTTCTTCTTCTTCGTTCTTCTTCTTCTTCATTAGAAGAGGAGACGAAAGAATGACATGAAGTGAAAAAATAATTAGTGTAGAATGAAGAAAAAGATGTAGAAGTGGTTGAAAAACGAAACAGATAAGTAGGAGAGAATCTTTTGTTTGCAATAACAATTGGCCTTTGACTTTCCTTCTCTCTATCCTATCCTCTCCTTTCTTCAACATATTCATTTTCTCTTCGCGCTCTCACTCTCATACCCAAACTTCTCCAAGTTCTCTCCTCTCTCGATATCTTATCTCCTCTCTCGTAATGCTCTCACTTCTCCAAAACATCCTCCTCAATTTCCTTCTAACACATTTTTTCTCCCTCTTTCTCCTCTATCACAACAAGTCGCAACATTTTCCCTCTCTCTTCACCAACTATCTCCCACAACCTTTTTCCCCTCACTCCTTTTCCAAATTATTTCTCAAACTTTTACCTCTTTCTCACATTCGTTCCCTCTCTTTCTCTCAAAAATGACCGGTAACATAACCAACATCCGGAACCACTCTCTTCAACTACACTTCACTCTGACAGCATACCTCATGAGTTACATTAACGCTACCTCATTCAACTAATGCTGACATTTTAAAGGGAATTTCACTGTAGTCTGCGCCAACTTGCCCTAGGTAAAAAGCCTCAGATACCGATAAATATCTAATGGCTAAGATTCGAACTTTTGCTAGCCCTATATACAGATTTACTTCCAGTGCAAATATGGGTATTTTATGTGATATCCATAGATAATATGTATTAGTTCACAATGTATATCAATAAAGTTCCTGGATAATAATGAAGTAAGGCTTACGACCTTCTGTTAGTTTTTAATATAGTGTTGAACCGCTTCTTTAAGACATTACCTATTATATTATAATAATAATCATATCTTTATCTTTATCTTAATTTAAAAAAAAAAAAAACAATCAATACATATCAAAAAGCAATTACAATATTGTTTCCTTATTTCTAATAAGTGTTCCCTATAGGCTACCCTGTGTGGGGACACTTGAAATATGTAACTAGTAGTTCTGCGAACAGTAGACCTCGCTCATGAATACAACTTTCAATCTGATGAAAAGGGCCAGTACAGTAAGTACAGTATATTGTGAAGATTTAGCCATGATTATCATCTATTATTTTCTCCATTGAAAGTGCTAGAGACACTTTTTCCAGGGACACCGGACTTATCAAGGAGTACTTTTATATCAAATACATACTTTTTAAAAGGAAAAGACTAGGAAATTGTCAAAAAACCACAGACTTATTGATACTCAGAAAGACTGGTTTCGGTCATTATCAGAGTTTATCAGAGATTGACAATGGTGTAATTTCCGAAACCGGTATTTCTAAGTATCAATAAATCTGTGGTTTTCTGACAATTTCTTGGTCTTTTTAATTTAATGTTAATAATTACCACAATATCAACTTCTGAACTACACAAAAAGGAAAAAAATACCTTTATACCTTTACATACACATTTTTCTCTACAACTGCAGTATTGGACTCCAATACAATAAAGATTTTTTTTATAATTTATCCAATTAATTTGTCAAATCAATTCAATAATAATAATGAGATTATCCAATTCAATTTTTCTATTTAATAATAACAATTTATTTTATAATGATTTATTATTAGAATAAGATAAAACAATACAATATTAGTATTATCTGCAAAAAAAACCTGGCAAGAACGAGAATTGAACCTGGGTCCCGCAGTGTGCTCATACCTCATGGTGGATCACCATGTGCTCATAACATTAGATGCGAAAAAATATGAGAATGAATTGCTGTATCTTCAAAGACACATCCTTTCTGGATTGAGGTTAGCTCGCGGTTTTTAAAATATTACAAAAAAACCAGAGGTTTTATCAAAAATCGTTACACATACGTTTCTGCGCCTTGTTTCAAAGAACTTGCATACCAAATTTCATCCAAATCGGACAATAACTGCGACTGTAACTGCGGTACAAACAAACAGACGAAAGCCGATCGAGTCGAAACTAAGACCTCAGCTTCGCTTCGGTCAATAAAATAATAATATACATATGTAAATATTATATCATGAAGAACATAATACAGATAATTACAGCATTTAATTTTGATTTTCGTTTAATAATAATAAAGAACATAGTAATTGAATATGAAATTATATTGAAATGAATCAATATGTCAATTTATAATCATTCTTGCTCACCATCCTAACACTTCAATTCGGCATCGATTGGATGGTAAGTATAATCATAGAGAAACAATAGCATAAGTACATATCCCATGGTATAGGACGTTTATGTCGCAACTTTTACTGTTATCTCAAGCAGATATTTCACGTAGTTCTTTCCCGTGAAGCTTCATGACGCTGGTAGTCTCTCATATTATGCCGTGCATACACTCTTACCCGGTCAAAACAGTAAAAATCGACGATAATCGACAGTAATCGGCTTGAGATAACAGTAAAAGTTGCGACATAAACGCCCTATACCATGGGATATCTACTTACGCTATTGTTTCTCTATGGTATAATGCTATATGAGGAAATCATACTGTTACAAGTGATTCGCCCCTTAGTTCACAATACAGATACAAGGGCGAAAATGAGTACGAAAATTGGACATTTTGAAATTGTGATTTTAGTTTTCCATTCACTCCATCATCTTTCTTTTCATTCGTTGTTGATATAAGCTGTGCTGAATAGTGAGTTGTGTTTTTTCTGGCTCTAAATTTTGTAAATTTACTCAAAAATGTTCCAAATAATGGTGATTTGAGTGTGATATTTTTGTTTTTATTCTTTTTTCAACCGTCAAAATTTAAAAATCTTAGTTTTCTTTGCTTTTGAGTGAAAATGGACTGAATTTTAGTAAAGAGAAATCATAACCCTATTTTGGACTTTTAAAATGTTATCTAAATTTGGGAAAGAAATAGTACAAGGAGTATCCTTAGTTTTTCTCTCCCAATCTGTGCTTCTTTGTGAAAATATAGATAAATAATTAAAAAAGAATTCTTCTATCATTTCATACATTCTTCATCATTTGTTTCGTTTCTGCCCTTACTCCTTTCATACATTCTTCTCTTCCTTGCACTCATTTCATCAGCCCATTTATCTCTTCCTTTGAATCAATTCTCCTTTCGTCACTTGTTTTGCACAAGATCAGGATCAGTGATGCTGGATCGTAGAGATGATGAGAAAAAGAGAAAGAGAGAGTTAGATAAAGTGGGATAGAGAGGGAGTGAAACGGGGATAAATATATAGTATGAAAAAGGATGAGAGAGAGAGATAAAAATTGAGAATGGAAAAGGATGAGAGTGAGAGAGTGAGATAGTATCAGGTGAGGAAGAGTAAGATAACAATTAGGCTTTCTTTTGTCTCGCCTGAGGCTTTTCTTTTGACGTCTTCCAGCCGATAAAGTCTTTTGAAATATTGATAAGGACTTTATTCTCTTTTTCTCCTCCTCCTCCTCATCTTATTCTTTCTTCTTCTTCCTCTTCTTCTTCTTCTTCTTCTTCTTCTTCTTCTTCTTTTCTTCTTCTTCTTCTTCTTCTTCTTCTTCAGCTCTCCTGCTTCTCCTTCTCCACCTTCTCCTCCTCCTTATCCGCCTACTCCTCCTTACACTAAACTTCTTTTTCTTCCTCAAAAGTAATCCAACTCCATCTTGAATTATCCAATTCCCTTATCGTCGTGTCAAAGCGGCTTCGCAGGTAATCACAAAAGGTTTGCGAGTTTTAGCGGATTGTAAGAGTACAATTAACTTCTGGGTGATTAAAAGAGCGTGGATTGCGAGACTAGAACGTGGTTGAGGGTGGAGAAGGTGTGTGTGAGAGAGAGAGAGAGAGAGAGATTAGATTAGATTTCTTTATTTATGTATGTTACAATATTGAATGAAAAAGACTAAGAAATTGTCAAAAAACCACTGATTTATTGATAATTGGATAAACCGGTTTCGCTTATTACACCAATCTCTGATAAACATTAGAAAGACCGGTTTCGGCATTAGAAACTGAGTTTATCAGAGATTGACAATGAAGTAATAACCGAAACCGGTCTTTCTAATAAATCAGTAAATCAGTGACAATTTTTTGACAATTTCTTAGTCTTTTTCATTCAATATGAATAATTACCACAATATCAACTTCTCAACTACACAAAAAAAAATGTTACAATATTTACAGGCTTATACACTAATGTACATTAAATGACGGTAATGCTAATTATTCAATGAATTTTACAAAGTATAGATAATTAATCAATGAGAATAACTTAAAGATTAAATGCAATTAGAATAACAATAATATAAAATTGTAATGTAACTTTATGAATCAGCGGTGTTTCAACGAATAATTGTCCATTCTTTAATAAGGATATAAAATAATATCCTTCCCATCAACACACGACCGGGTAAGGGAGGGAGAGAGATTGATTGATTGATTGATTATATGTCTTATTAGGGCGGAATTAGGACTCCTGGTCCTCTCTGCCACACAACCCTAAGAGAGAGAGAGAGTGAGAGAGAGAGAGGAGGAGAGAGAGAGAGAGGGAGAGGGAGAGAGGAGAGAGGAGAGAGTGAGAGGGGGGGGAGGGAGGGGGGGAGCAATTAGAAGAGTGTAGAAAAGGGTGAAAGTTCACAATAATTGTATGACACAACACAACTAGTTTCAACACTCCATGATTCCTTGTAGAGCTCTTGAAGAGTTGCAACTAGCATTGTGAAAATAATAGGGAAAATTATATCTTCCATTGTGATTCAATATGCTCCAGTACCCCTTAGAATTATAAAAGTGAGCACTGATGCATAAAGTTTTTGACATTTTTTCAATTAAATAGGAAATGACGTCTTGTAATATACAGGGAGATGAATAAAGAGAAACAAATGAGGAAAACGAACGATGGGTCGGCGAGAAGAGGAGAGAAATATCAAATCAGTGAGATGTAGAAAAGGGTGGACAGTTTTTGGAAGAAATACCGAGTTTTTCAAAAAGAATGACCCAGTTTTAAACAGTTATATTTTTTTTAAGTGGTTTACACAAACCAATTTTACATCAAATTACTCACAGAAGTATCAAGTTTATGATGATGTATGATAAGTGTTCTATGTGCCCTCCTTTTGAGGCTCGGATGACATCTAGACGGTAGCCAAATTCATCCCAGACTGTACGCAAGATGTCTTCTTGGACTGTAGCTCAAAAATGCATCAGTTATCCTAGTTCATAGCTCCTCAATATCAATTGATAAGGGAGGAACAACTTTAAATATCGTGTTTATCTTCCTCTCTCAACACTTGATATCAAGGAGCTAAAAACCAGGATAGCTGATGCAGTAGCTACAGTCCGAGAAGACATCTTTCGAACAGTCTGGGATGAATTTGGCTACCGTCCAGATGTCGTTTGAGCCTAAAAAGGAGGGCACATAGAACACTTATGACACATCACCATAAACTTGATACTCCTGTGAGTAAATTGATGTAAAATTTAGTCATTATTTTTGAAGCTAGACGGTAGCCGAATTCATCCCAGACTGTTCGCAAGAATTCTTCTCGGACTGTAGTTCAAAAATTCATCAGTTATCCAGGTATTTAGCTCCTCAATATCAATTGATAAGGGAGGAACAACGTTGAAGATCGTGTTTATGTTCCTCTTTTAACACTTGATATTAAGGAGCTAAAAACCAGGATAACTGATGCAGTAGCTACAGTCCGAGAAGACCCAATTCAACTTTTTTTAGAAATCGTTTCTATTCTTAGAAGGAAAATCTGTAATAGACTGCCCTCATCCATTTTGTATAGTGACTCACCACATCTGTTTAAACGTAATTTGAAGACTTTCCCGTTCAATTTGAGTGCAGAAGATGTAGAAAGTATGTATAATTCTTCTATAGTTTTAGCTTTGGATTTCTGATAAGAACTGATTGATGGTTCCCAATGAGATGAATTTTGAACACATATTGTCAGAATAGTTTATAATTCATGAATTTTTTATAAATTTTCATTTAGCTGGTAGTGCAGAAACCAAGTGAATGTGTCATCTTTTATTTCTATTTTTAACTAATTTTTTTAATTGGTAATGAACTGTTATCAAAAGGATTTTTTTTGTAGATACTCCCACAATATGCGGTCAAGCTCTAAAGCTTTGCATATGTATAATTTAATCAGAAGGATTCATTAATATTAACTTTTACTTGTTCATTTGTGTATTGTATTATTACAAAAATTGTATTATGAGATTTTCTGATAAATAAAATCATTATTTCATTATAAAAAATCATTTCATTACATTTTTCGAACAGTCTGGGATGAATTTGGCTACTGTCTAGATGTCATCCGAGCCTCAAAAGGAGGGCACATAGAACACTTATAATACATCATCATAAACTAGATACTTCTGTGAGTAATTTGATGTAAAATTGGTTCTCGTACACCATTTTTTCAAATAAATATAACTGTTTAAAATTGGGTCATTCTTTTTGAAACACCCGGTACAATAAAGCCGTACAGAGAGAACAAATAAAGAGGTAGGAATCAAGTAGCAAACAAGCCACGAGCTATAGTTGACGAGAGTAGAAGAGAGAAGATGAATTGATAGAAGAAGAGGGGGATGAAAGAAGAGAATAAAACGGAATAGATTGAGGAAAATACTATGGTATGGATATTGGACTGGGTGAGTATACAACCCAAGAGCTATAGTTGACGAGAATAGAAGAGAGAAGATGAATTGAGAGAAAGAGATGGGAAAGGAAAGGAGAGAAGAGAACGAAATAGATTGGGGAAAAAACGCTCCCACGCAGTGAAGATGGAGTCTGAGCAGATTCTTTCTATTTGAAGAGTTCACGTTTGAATTTGGCGCCAAAATTGAACTGAGAAACGTCATTTCCGGTTGGCAATCGAGACATAGGTCACGTCTTGAGACGAGATTTCACGAGGCCAGACGTGAGTGATTGGTGAAGTGTGGCTGTGACCTTTCCTCTCTCTCACTCACTCTCTCTCGCTCTCTCACTCACTCTCTCTCACTCACTCTTCTATCAAACTCACTTGACATTCTATCAAGTGCTGTCCTGTAAAGTCTGTATATAGCGAGTTCATATACGTCTGAATGTAGCCTGAACAAGTATATACAGAACTGGTGAGAATATATTATGGAAACAGTTTGATATTATTTATTTTACAAGGATAAATCGACAGTAGGATTGGGGATCCTATTCGAATTGAAAAAATTACTTTTCGCCACACTGCACAGAAAGCAGCTGTTTTCCAGTCCCTACGTTGATCTGAAAGATCTTGTTTGCAGACGACTCTCGTCTGAAGTAAGAAACAGGTTTCTTTCCGGCCTAGGCCGGAAAGAGTACTCTCTCCAGCCGCTAACATGGAAGTCCGTAGTTGTTATAATAAGTCATCCGCTAGATCGGGCGAGTGGCAACAATCTTCATCTGAAGTTGAAATTATTTCAGTTCGAGTTCCCAATCAAACTAATTCAGCATTCACTTCGCAACCATTTCTATTCAATTATTTATTGTTGATTAGCGCATTCCGAATTTTCAAAAATGCTTGAAGATGATGACGCCCGTGATATTCCAAGTGAAATTTTAAAAGAATCTGAAATCCATACTGCAAATCTTTCACCACTAAAATCAAGAGATAGGTACGATAACTTAACGAGTATTCTTTATTTTGTCAGCAATACCTGTAGTGTGGCGAAAAATATCGTTTGCACCACGGGCAAAAATGATTTTCCGGCTCTCAATCTTTTCTAGTCCTCGGCCTACGGCCTCGGACTTGAAAACCGGTTTCGCGCCGGAAAAATCTCATTTTCTGCTCTAAGTGTGAAACATACTATTACAAGGATAAATCGACAATAGGATTGGGGATCCTATTCGAATTGAAAAAAATACTTTCCAGGACTACCGTCATTTTAAATGCTACCTGATTTTATTTGAATGGGAGACTGGTCATGTGATATATGATATTGATACATTTATAAAATATAATTATAGTACCCTTTGAAATTTATAAAATAATAGAATAAGAGTACAAATTATTATTTTATTAATTTCAAACGGTAATATGATTATATTTGTAAATACAAGAGAGTAGCCCTGAACTCATACATTCTAAAAAGATATTGATACAGAATTTCAAGAGGAAATGGATGGATGAAACCGCACATCGCTATCTCGAAAAATTTTAAAGATAAAAACCTTATCAAGGTTATATCATTCACGAACTCATATCATTCACGAATGATATGAGTTCATTGAAAATGAGAATAATCTAAACTATCAAATTTTTAAGTGTTGTAAACACTCACTCAAACTCATCTTAAAGATAAACACTAGGGTAGTCACATATTGAGACGTGATGCGACGTGACATGACGTGGCGTGAATTTACCATATGATATTTGATATCATATGATCATAAATTCAATCATAATTTCTAAATAAACATTATCAATATCGGGGCACCGAGCTTCGCTCGTTATTTTTATTTATTGATAAACAGAACACAATTCTCTAAAATAATCGTGTTTATATTTTACAGCTGGCTATACATCAGCTTATGAATTTCGGGGATGCGATATTTTGATTTTCCTCAGAATCACTCGCTCACTTTTTACTATCCACAGATGACGAAAGTCTCAACTGTTTCAGCCAAGGATGTATAACCTTTTAATGTCGTTCAGTGAGTTTTCCCAAGGATGAGACCTAGTGCAATTGAATTTTTATATCATAAAGATACCATGTTCCAAATTTCGTGAAAATCGGTAGAGCCGTTTTCGAGATCCGTTGAACATAAATAACCAGATATAGAAATAACCAGATAATCAGATAACCAGATATAAAAATATAAACAGATATACAGAAATTTCTCGCTAATATAATAGGATATCGGGAGGACCGAGCTCTACTTGGGAGTTAATAGGCATAGGAATGGGAAATTTAAAAGGGAAAAATCATAAAATTATCCTCAAAACTTAGTATTTGCTGAGAATAACCAGTATGTACTGTCCAATAACAACTGTCATATATAGATTGAATCTGAAATGATGACCCCTGAAGTTTGGAGGTGAGAGGTGAAAGAAAGTTGGAGTAGGCACTTGGATTCCAATACAATAAACCTTTTTCCAAATAATCTATTAAAGTATTTTGATAAATTTGATAGAAATTATTATATATATATATATGTATATATATATGAATATACCTAAGATAATTTAATTCAATTATTCGATTCAATTATATTCTTATTTGAATTCGCATTGTTGAGATATTGAGTTAAGAATAATTTCAAACCAAACTTACAACAAATGGCAAATTGGGCTACTGCGCATGCGTTATGGCGGGCGAGAGTTAATAATTGAACAGCTGTGCAGCTCTTTCAATATCATCCAAGGACCTTAAAGAGATATAGACCCACAATGCTATGCCTTCCCATGATAGCTCTTACTTGAAATTGAAGGCCACATTGGGTATTTTAGCACGAGATATTATATAGATATATTTGTAATACTATAGATTACAAAGGCATTGGTATGTTTGGTATGTAATAATCTTATAGGTTGCCCCCTCAATGGCCGATTTCAATTCCAAGTACAACACTAGCGCTGCATGTGAGTCTATGCATCTTTAAGGTCTTTGATATCATCAGCTGGCTTCATTATTACTTCTTCTTTCACTTATCACTTTCTCATTTTTCTTCTTCTTCTTCTTCTTCTTCTTCTTCTCCATCATTCAACAATGCTCAACAATATACAGAAAATGCTCAACTGTCTGCAGAAACTCAGGCGGCAGTAATTTTCAAATTTTCAAATGTGCCGCCAAGCGCCGTTACCATGGCAACCGGTAAATGACACGCTGCAGCCATGGAGCGACCGCCGGGCTGCAGGTCAGCACGTCGCCTGTCATAACTTGTCAAATTTTGACGGGCACCTCTGCCTTTGTTATGAATCAGTCGCGTCGCGAATTTCAAGTGGAACTGACCTCTATGTCGTCGCGCTCGTCAATTTTGCAGTTCTAACGAATATTTCCGGTATCTAGTGGCTCGATAATGGATCAGGAAATTAATGTGAGTATTGTATTTTTGATGTTAAGCGTAATTTTCAATTGTTACCCAATTTTATAACAATGAACTCCAAAAATCTAACCTATTTTACTCACAAAAAATATATTGATAGGGTTACCAACTACAGCTACCAGCTATAGATTTGTATAGCTGCAGATAGACATTCCGAGTTAGGTAACCAACTCAGAAATCATCTTGTATTCGTGTAGTTTCAGGATATCAGATGTGTGGTTGTAGATATTCGAGTTACCCAATTCTATAACAATGAACTCCGAAAACTCAACCTATTTAACTCACAGAAGATATATTGATAGGGTTACCAACTACAGCTACCAGCTATAGATTTGTATAGCTGCAGATAGACATTGCGAGTTAGCTAACCAACTCAGAAATCATCTTGTATTTGTGTAGTTGAAGGATATTAGATGTGTGGTGTAGATATTCGAGTTACCAATTTTTATAACAATGGACTCCGAAAATCGAACCTATTTTTCTCACAAAAAGATTATTAATAGGTGTTACCAAACTACAGCTACCAGCTATAGATTTGTATAGCTGCATAAGATTGCGAGTTAGGTAACCAACTCAGAAATCATCTTGTATCGTGTCGTTTCAAGGATATCAGATGTGTGGTTGTAGATATTCGAGTTACCCAATTTTATAACAATGGACTCCGAAAATCTAACCTATTTTTCTCACAAAAGATATATTATAGGGTTACCAACTACAGCTACCAGCTATAGATTTGTATAGCTGCAGATAGACATTGCGAGTTAGGTAACCAACTCAGAAATCATCTTGTATTCGTGTAGTTTCAAGGATATGATGTGTGGTTGAGATATTCGAGGTACCCAATTTTATAACAATGGACTCCGAAAATCTAACCTATTTTTCTCACAAAAGATATATTAATAGGGTTACCAACTACAGCTACCAGCTATAGATTTGTATAGCTGCAGATAGACATTGCGAGTTAGGTAACCAACTCAGAAATCATCTTGTATTCGTGTAGTTTCAAGGATATCAGATGTGTGGTTGTAGATATTCGAGTTACCCAATTTTATAACAATGGACTCCGAAAATCTAACCTATTTGTCTCACAAAAGATATATTAATAGGGTACAACTACAGCTACCAGCTATAGATTGTATAGCTGCAGATAGACATTGCGAGTTAGGTAACCAACTCAGAAATCATCTTGTATTCGTGTAGTTTCAAGGATATTAGATGTGTGGTTGTAGATATTCGAGTTACCCAATTTTATAACAATGGACTCCGAAAATCTAACCTATTTTTCTCACAAAAGATATATTAATAGGGTTACCAACTACAGCTACCAGCAATAGATTTGTATAGCTGCAGATAGACATTGCGAGTTAGGTAACCAACTCAGAAATCATCTTGTATTCGTGTAGTTTCAAGGATATCAGATGTGTGGTTGTAGATATTCGAGTTACCCAATTTTATAACAATGGACTCCGAAACAACTAACCTATCTTTTTCTCACAAAAGATATTAATAGGGGTACCAACTACAGCTACCAGCTATAGATTTGTATAGCTGCAGATAGACATTGCGAGTTAGGTAACCAACTCAGAAATCATCTTGTATTCGTGTAGTTTCAAGGATATCAGATGTGTGGTTGTAGATATTCGAGTTACCCAATTTTATAACAATGGACTCCGAAAATCTAACCTATTTTTCTCACAAAAGATATATTAATAGGGTTACCAACTACAGCTACCAGCTATAGATTTGTATAGCTGCAGATAGACATTGCGAGTTAGGGTAACCTAACTCAGAAATCATCGTGTATCGGTAGTTCAAGGATATCAGATGTGTGGTTGTAGATATTCGAGTTACCCAATTTTATAACAATGGACTCGGAAAACTCAACCTATTTAACTCACAGAAGATATATTGATAGGGTTACCAACTACAGCTAACAGCTATAGATTTGTATAGCTGTAGATAGACATTGCGAGTTAGCTAACCAACTCAGAAATCATCTTGTATTTGTGTAGTTTGAAGGATATTAGATGTGTGGTTGTAGATATTCGAGTCGTAACCTGAGCTTCAACGATAATCTGAAAATGATTGGCTCTTGGGGCTGCCTCAATTATCTGTTGCCAAACTTTGATACGGATTCCCACATTATCAGTACCAGAGTCAGTGCACCAGTACAACAAGAATGAAATCCCAATGATTTCTTATTTGAATATTCCACTGAGCACAGAAAATAAGG
>NW_024093052.1:0-14147 GCF_014356525.2 Nilaparvata lugens | reverse complement strand
GCGCTCAGTAAGTTACATTGACCTGTTGTTATGTTTTCTTCAAAAAATTAATAAATAATTTATCAATTTAAAATGTATAGAAAAAATCCTAAATAAATATAGAGCTTTCTGTCCTATCGTACCGTGACGCGTTGTCCTGGAATGTGAGTGTGAGCGCTGTTATCAGGTCTGGCTGCAACTGTCTACAACGTTGATGGAAAGATACAATTTTCAAGATGTTCGATGTTTTTGAACGGGGAGTATTATAGTCAACTGTCTACTAATGTTGATGGGAAGATAAATTTTCAAGATGTTCGATGTTTTTGAACGGGTAGATTATAGTCCACTGGACAGCTGATTATGATAATAATTCTATAGTCTGATTTTTACGGTAATATTGGCGTATGAAGGAGGCTCCTTTTTCCTTTTATATTATCCTTGAAATGCGAAATTTCAAAAAACCTTGTATATACCGACGCGCAAAATTAAAAAAGGAACATACCTGTCAAATTCATGAAAATCTATTACCACGTTTCGCCGTAAATGCGCAACATAAAAACATATAAACATTTAAACATTAAGATAAATACCAAACCGTCGACTTGAATCTTAGACCCCACTTCACTCGGTCAACTATACATTTCTCACATTCTCACTCTAGTCAACTAGCAAGTTAATTTAAACAATTAACTAAACAAGTTAATTTATAGCTCCATACTGTTCAAATAATAATTATACATTCCATTTTTCAAAAACATCAAACAATTTAAATGAAAACAATACATGAATTTATAATATATTTATGATGAAGTTAATGATTCAAATTTGACTGGTCTATCAACGCAAGAAGCTGTCATTGGCCGAGATAAAGATCCTCAGCATTACCATGAATGCTCCACCCACAATGGGCGTGTCTTTTCTCGGCCAATCACAGCATGGTACATTGGTCAGTCAACTACCAACCACATAACTCCGTTCATTATAGAATATTGATCAGCTACTTCACTTTATGATACCAATATAGAATATCATTCAGCTACTTCACGTTCATTATTTGTGTTATGTGGAGATTGATAATGGTGTAACAGCCGAAACTAGATGTGGAAGCTTCAAGTCGTTTTATTCAGTATGTACATCTAACTCAGAATATTGTTCAGCTGCACGCTTATGATTTATAATGGAATAAAAAAACACATATATCGTCAAATTCTACAGTTTTATTTACAGTTTTCCTACAGTTTTATCCTGTTAGTACCAATTAAAACTCTAAAATTTGACGATAAATATGGGTTTTCATTTCATTATGGAACGGTTCTACAACATCGACAGTGACTCAGTCGAATTTTTATGATTTATAGTTTACAGTATCGTTTAGCTACTTCAAATTATTCATGATTTGAGTTTAGTGAAAATTGTTGAAAATGTAACAGCCAATATTAAATGTGAAAGCTTCTTGTAGTTTCATTGGATATGGACATCTTAAGGTGCATTTTCTTTTGTGCGTAAACTTCCGCAGTCGACGACGACAAGCATTGTTGACATTCATATTGTCGAAATTTCAAGTGTGCTAAAACAGCTGATCAAATAACTTTTATTTGTGTGGTTTATTATTCAAGAATCAAACATTTAAATAATAGTAACAGATTGCCATTGAAAAGTATAAAAAGTAGAAACTCAACCTCCTCCATTGAGACATAAACTAGTTCTGTGAACAGTAGACTATTCTGGTGGTATTGTGTGAAGTGTCTGATTATGATAATGAGGTACAAAAGTGGATAGGTTAGAATAACTCTTAGTAGATAAATGTTAATTGTTCTAATTCTACGCTCTTTGAGAATTGAGAAATATGGGAATCGAAATTTCTACTAGTAGTTCTGTGAACAGTAGACCTCACGCAGTATTCTCATCCACAAGTACCTGATTGAAACTATACAGCAATAGACTGGCTTCTCAACACATCCGTGTAATCACTTGTCAGCTGATTTATGATTAATAATTCTATAACTTAGTCTGATTTTTACTCCAATACTGGGGTATGAAGGAGGCTCCTTTTTCCTTTTATATTATCCTTTGATTGCAAAATTTCCAAAAACTTCGACGCGCAATTAAAAAAAGGAACATACCTGTCAAATCTCATGAATATCTATTAGCGCGTTTCGCCGTAAATGCGCAACATATAAACATTTCAACATTTAAACATTAAGAGAAATACCAAACCGTCGACTTGAATCTTAGACCTCACTTCACTCGGTCAATGATCATAATCTTTCAGGTTATTTAGACAAATTGAAATCTACCCAATCTGAGATCCTCACCCTGTCGTGGTCGACGACGGCATTAATTTACGCACAAACCCAGCTTAACTCAGTTAGAGTTATGTACAATATGGACATCTAACCTCTACTACAAGCCTACATAGAAAGTAACATTTCGAAAATAGTAAGATCAAAATGAGGTAATAAAGTCCATGTTTTGATTGAAGCAAGAAGTTGGATTCGAAATACATATTTGAGGAAGTGATACAAATAGAAAAAACAACCAACAAATTGAGAGAATTCAAGATTAGATTGTAGTGGAATCTTGAAAATAGTAGACAATTCAGGTGAATCTCGGTGAGAAGTTGCTTACACATCAACATGAACAAAATAATTTAGTAACTCCGCACCTAGGCACAGCGCGCATTAATACATTATGCCGGCTCAATTTCCTTACAGGGAACAACAGAAGCATCTCACTTATTCCAACGCGAGATTCCCCTCAAACTGTCAGCATTGATTGAATGGGAAGCTTTGATGTTATCTGTAAGGTATGCTGACAGTTTGTGAGTGAATTCTGCTATAGTTTATTTGTAGCGATTCGGTGTGCAGTGGAAAGTAGTTCCAATCTGTAGATTGCAATGCAACACAAACAGGAGGGCTGCGAATGAGATGGAAAAGAAACAGGTTGAATAAGAGATGGGATTTGGGATGTGAAAAGGAGAGAGGACAGAGGTGGATGTGTGGGAGTAGATCAAGTGGGAGAAGAATTTGAAGAAAAAGGAGAAGAAGATCAAGAAAAAGTAGAAGAAGAATTAAAGAAAATCAGTTAGAGAATATAATAAAGAATTAAACTTGTATATTTTTATGGTATTATTAGAAGTAAAACAAGGATGTCAATAAAGACAAATCGTTCACAATTTTGGAAATAGAAACGGTAATGAAAAGTGAGAAGGAACTGCACGTGAAGATTGTTTGAGAGGTAGATAACAAGCTGAACAAAAAAAGGTAGTTGTAGATAGATAGATAAATATTATTGACAATGTTACAAGGCTCTTGCCTATGGTAACATTACAAAAAATGACAATAAAATTGTATAAAACTTAATAGATAAATTATTATTCAACAGTTCTGCATCAGTATAATCAATTACAAATACAGTATCAAAAACAATATAGTATATATTAAGCCATCAACATTATACTAGATCACATTAGCAATACTGGAGGAAAGAAAAGATGTTATTTGCATCCATGTGGAATGAAATTTATCATGAAAGTATACCATGAAATGTTAAACTTCATAATACAATACAACAGAGGATAGAGGAATAGGTAGGGAATAAACTATAAAGGTGGTCCTATTACAAAACATTGTGATCAGACTTCCAATAAAAAAGAAGAGAAGTTATTATGAAACTGTACATGAGATAGGAGCAATGAAATGAGAGCATGAATGCACCAAACCTGCCAATCATAATGACCTTATGCTGAGGTATCATTTATTAATGATGACAGAAGCCTCGATTTAAACAATAGAAGCTTGGTGAGAAATCAACTCAGATCATAGATTGTTCCACAGTCGGGACGCTATGTTGTAGGGTGATAAGTAGAGAGGAATGAGAGGTTTCAAGCAAAGAAATATTGAAAGTGGGGAAAAGGATTAGAACGGGACAGAATTTATAGAGAAATTTAAAAAATGAAACAATTTTTCTAAAATGATTTTTCTAATTTCATTTTTTGACACGACCGGTCCAGGGATTACATCCAAGTAGTCCAAGAGAAATAATAGAAGGAGCACTTCTCATTTCTATACTGGAGATACTCGTAATATTATACTGGCATACTGGAAGCATAGAGAAACAACAGCGTAAGTAGATATCCCATGGTATAGGGCGTTTATGTCGCAACTTTTACTGTTATCCCAAGCCGATTACTGTCGATTATTGTTTATTTTTACTGTTTTGGCGGGTAAGAGTGTATGAACGGCACAATAGGATAGAATACCAGCGTCATAAAGCTTCTCGGTAAAGAACTACGTGGGCTATCGGCTTGAGATAACAGTAAAAGTTGCGACATAAACGCCTTATGCCATGGGATATTACTTATGCTGTTTCTCTATGCTGGAAGTCATATACTTGTAATGAAACTATCAAAGTGCTTCAAATGAGCAAAGAAATGAACATCGATGATATGAATCAATGAAAAAATTAAATTATATCTAATAAGTCATGCCCTGAAGAAAAATAAATTATACATTTTACAGTTTACAAATATAATGTAATTGAAGATTGATTGAGGAAGATGTGAAACACGGGAGGCTGATGCGGAAGTGAATGTAACAGATTCAGAAGTCAGTGAGAGGATGCGAGAAAATGGTGAATAAATGAAAAGAAGGCAAAGGAGAGAGAGAAAGCAAATCACCATGTTTTTGCAGGTGGGAAGAGTTCTAGCACTGGTGGTAGCTAGATTGAATGCATGCATAGGGGATTCGAAGACAGGTCGGAAGAGCGGCGAACGATAAATGAGGCCTCTGGCCGAAAAATAGATGAAGATGGGATGGAATAGAGAGGGGAAATGTGTGAAAGAGAGGGAAAATCGTGGAACAGAAAGGGAAAGTTATGGAAAAAGAGGGAAAATGGTGGAAAAGAGAGGGAAAATTGTGACGGAGAAAGGGAAAATGTTGGAAAAGAGAGGGGAAATGATGGGAAAGAGTGGGGAAATTGTGGAAAAGAGAGAGAAAATAGTGGAAAAGAGCGAGAATATCGTGGAAAATGATGGAAAGAGAGAGGGGAAATTGTGGAAAAGAGAGGGAAAATAGTGGAAAATAGAGAGAAGCGCAGTAGAAAAATAGATGATATGATTGAAAAGAGAGAGAAAATGAAGGGAAAGAGAGAGAGAGAGAGGCGCGGTAGAAAAATAGATGAAGATGTGATTGAATAGAGAGAGAAAATGAAGGAATGAGAAGAGAGGAAAGCAAGGTAGAAAAAAGATGAAGATGAGATGAATAGAGAGGGAGAATGAAGGAAAGAGAGGAAAACGTGGTAGAAAAATAGATGAAGATGAGATGAAAAAGAGAGGGAAAATGAAGGAAAAGAGAGGGAAGCCTGTTAGAAAAATGGATGGTTTAGAGAGGAAAAATGGTGGAAAAGAGTGGGAAAATGATGAAAAAGAGAAGGAAGTCTGCTATAAAAATGAAGATGAGATGAAATAGAGAGGAAAGATGGTGAAAAAGAGAGGTAAGAGAGGTAGAAAAATAGATGAGTATGTGATGAATAGAGAGGGTGAATGGTAGGAAAGAGAGAGAAACGGGGTAGAAAAATAAATGAAGATGCGATGAAATAGAGATGGAAATGATGGGAAAGAGAAGGAAGTCTGCTAGAAAAATGAAGATGAGATGAAATAGAGAGGAAAAATGGTGGAAAAGAGAGGGAAGAGAGGTAGAAAAATAGATGAGTATGTGATGGAATAGAGAGGGTGAATGGTAGGAAAGAGAGAGAAACGGGTCAGAAAAATAAATGAAGATGCGATGAAATAGAGAGGGAAAATGATGGGAAAGAGAAGGTGCGTGGTAAAAGAGTAGTCATTGTCGGACAGCTTGTATAACAGTGCTACTGCATTCAATAAAAGATGTGGGGACATTCCCAAGTGATGAGATCCACGTTTCCACGTCTGAGGGGAGGATTTGGGAGAGGGTGTAAGGAGGGGGATAAGAATAGGAGGAAAGGGAAGAATAAGAAAATGAAGATGTAGAAAGAGTAGAGGGAAACTTGTGAAGAAGCAGATATCGGAGGAGTGAATTGGATCATTTTAAAGGGAAAGAGGTTGGTCATAAACAGTTATGCATTTCATGGCTGGAGAAAAAGATGATCTGGAGGATATAAAAAAGAAGAGAAAAAAACTCGAATGGAGGAAGAAGATGGGATAGAAGAAGAGGTGGAAGACAGAAGGAGAGGATGTGAGAGATAGAGGGCAGAGAATTTGAAAATGAAAAGGAATGGAGGCAGAGCAAGAAGAAGTAGAAATTTAGAAGGAGAAGAATAAAACGAGGAAATCTTGAAATAATAGAAAATATAGAGAAGAAGAACTAGAGTGATATCCTCACTATATCCACGTTATAATGGCAGTGGATAAAGATAGAAAAAATAGCGATGCCGATCTCTGAATTCTTAATTATATTTCTACCTGTCGAAACCATAATTGGCATCGTTTTGGACCTAGAAATGGATAGTACCACCGGCTTTGTCAAATGATAGACAAGGATAGCAAAACCAAAGTTGATCAAATACTGTCATATAACGTGGACCTCACTATAGTTGGTAGAGTACCATGTAGAAGTAAAGCAAGAAAATTTAGATTAAGATTGAAAGGCGACGGAAAAAAGGAGATAATGGTTTGAAAGTGGAATGAAAGAGAAGTTGAGACGACGTTAGAAGAGGAATCAAAGTTCAAGATGAAGGAAAAAGAAAAGCACTAAAGTTGAAGTTGTTGAAGCAGAAATATACGTTAGGCATGAAGAAATTCTTGAAGAAGAAATACAAAGTATTAACAGATGGAATTAATAGAGAATGAATTTATTCAAATGCTAATTAATATAACTATTATTCAACGAAAATCCTAAATAAATGCTGTACATCACCCCGAAGACTTCTGCTACTGCAGACATTGACAACAGGGTTAACTGCTAGATGGAATTAGATGAGAATACTATCCAAAAATGGATTGTCAAGGATTAGATGGACTGTTGAAATTTAGATTAGATGTTTAGATGGACTGTCAAGAATTTTGGATAGTAGTTCTCATCGAATTTCCATCTAGCTGTTAACCCTGTTGTCAATGTCTGCAGTAGCAGAAGTCTTCGGGGTGATGTACAGCATTTATTTAGGATTTTCGTTAAAGAATTGTTACAAAGTATTAAGGTGGAGGTTGATGTTTGAGATGGTGATGATGATGATGAGGAGAAGGAGGGTAAGAAGGGAGGAAGAAGTTGAAGGGAAGAAGAAGAAGAAGAGAAGAAGCATTCCTCATAAACAACCTCAATGCTCTCCTATTCAACCAATGCTGACAGTTTAGAGTGAACTCACAGTAGAACACCGAGCACTACATAGTGTCAGTATTGGTTATGGATAACATGTATGCTTCTCATGCAATTGATGCTGACAGTTGAGAGTGAATCTTACTATATTATGGAAGACGAAGCTGCCGGGAAAAACGCTTTTAATATTGGATGTGAGCGTCCGGTTCAACGAGATCCCGACTTCCGGATTGGCGAGGTTTGATGGTGCTGCCACGGTTTAGAGGAGGTTGAAGGCAGGAAGTGGGTGGTTGAGGAGGAGGAGGAGGAGGAGGAGGCGGAGGAGGAGGAGGAGGAGGAGGAGGAGGAGGGGAGGAGGAGAGAGAGGAGGAGGGGAGAGCGAGATGAGATGCGAGTCAAGAATCAAATAGTTGATTGGTATAAGCACAGAGAATTGAGGAAGGTTAATCTACTGTGGTAAAAGAAACCTTACTTATATATATATTACTAGCCGTCAGGCTCGCTTCACTCGCCATATCCGTCTAGCCAGGGGGCTCCGCCCCTGGCCCCCGACTGAGTCTCCCAAGAATGAGATCAGCAGGCGAGCGAAGCGAGCATTTGAGCATTTTTATCATATGTTAGGACGATCCAGTCGGGGGTCCAGACTAAACGTCTGGCTAAACGGATATGGCAAGCGAAGCGAGCCTGACGGCTAGTAATATAATATTCCCAGGAATAGTTCTGATTGAAGAAGCAGTGCCCAATCAATTTTTCCGCGATGAATGCATTTCAATCTTCAAGTTGGTGCCAACCTAACAAAGTCAACTCCACTTAATGCCAACCTGACAAAATTATAAATTTAGTTACCAGTTAACAACTGTTTCGAAGAGGTACTCTCTCTAGATTATAGTTCTATATTAACATATGGTATGGACATTTTTCAATTATAATTAGAGAATAAGAATAATATACATGCTAAAAGACGAACTTTAAACCCTTAAAAACGACTCTTAGAGTTAAATATTGCCAAAAGATTTTCAGTGCGCCTCTAAAGTGCCAACTGAACTTACCTACCAAATTTGAACGTTTTTGGTCCGGTAAATTTTAGTTCTGCGAGTGAGTGGTGAGTCAGTCAGTCAGTCATCAGTGCCATTTCGCTTTTATATATATAGAATAGAAGAAGAAGACTAGCAGGTAACCCGTGCTCTGCAAGGGTCTAATTAGAAACTTGACAAACAGAAAACTTGGCCCAATGAAATCTTGAAGAATTTAGAATAGGCGTATAACCATCCTCGGTGAATTAAGAACCTATCTGCAAAATTCTAGTTAATATCAGTCCAGTAGTTCAGACGTGATTATGCGTCATTCGTGAATTTCCTATGCGTTGCTTACTATAAAAGCAATCATGGGTATAATACAATCTATTTTCCTCTGAATCAATTGAATAACAAATAATGTGTTATATTCATTCATCAATATTCCAATCAGGAGTGATGATAAGTTAAACTGTATCGAATTGAATGAGCTTCTGTTCTATGTATATCATTATGGACGATGAGATGAGAGATCATTTCCTTGAAATTCTTATTCCATTGGTAACATAGATGTTCAAGATGATCTTTTGTTGAACGATTCAATTACGTAGTGATTATTACAAACGGAACTTCATATTTTAAACTGAATTATTAATGATCCTATGGATTTGTTTAACGGCCCGATCTGAACGTTTTCTTCTGCTTTGTCATGCAGCAATAATGAACATTTGTGAAAAATATTCATTGAATAAATCTATCAAATCTATTTCATTGTTATGTCAATCATTAAAGGTTCTGAAAAGGACTTTGAACTATTCAACTGGATGTAAAGTATAACAATATTATGTTCAATATTCATTTATGAGACGAGGATTTGAAATCAATTTACGGAATGTGAGGAAATGAGTGGAAGTAGAATGATTGAAAGACATACAGGTGGTTCTGAAAAGAGTTTGAAAAATTTCAGCATAAGAGTGTTGACAAAAATAGGAGAAATAGGAAAATAAGAATAGAAACTGAGGCACAAGAAGGTGGAGTTGAAGAGTAAAAAGAAAACAGGAAAGGATGAATTAAGAGAAGTGATAGAAAATAGAAAAGGAGGACGATAAAAAAACTGAGAGAAGAAATATTCTTGAAGCTGGAACATTTCATAGCTTCCTAGCTAGACGAGCATGATCTAGCGCTTGAAACGTTCAGGGACCACAGCATTTGAATATTATGAAAATAAGCTGGCGATGTGCAACATCATCAGCCGTGAAATTCACTTCATACCGTCAGCTTTTCTCATAAATATTATCAACACCTCACATACAACCAATACTGACTGTCTCACTGTCTCACTATGGCAAGTTGACCAGATGGTATCAACTGCTATAGATGAATCTAAAGTGAGATTCATTTTAAACTGTCAGCATTGGGTTAATGGTAAGTATTAGAACTATTCATAAGAGATGCTGACAGTGGGAAGTTAATCTCACTATAGCTATAGTGATATACATAGTGATATATTTGATGATTATAGTATAATATAGATTCAGCTGTAGTGGCTGTATAGTATAGTGTCTGGTTTATAGTGGCTGAAGGTTCCTTCAACCTCTGCATCAAGCTCATCCAAATGACCCAGTCATTGCTAGTCATTTAGGGCAAATGACCCAGTCATTGCTAGTCATTTGGGGCAAATGACCCAGTCATTGCTAGTCATTTAGGGCGAAATGACCTAGTCCTTGCTAGTCATTTAGGGTCAAATGTCATCCCTGATCTGCGGGGAGGTTAGGCTAGAAGCTTTGAGGCATCTTTAGGAAAGGATCGACTACTTAGAGATGCAGCTACTTCAAATTACTGCTGAAATCTCCAGTCTTGGCTTGACGCATAATTCTGGAAATATTTATGCTGCTGTAGGAACGTGTTTGAGTTGTTTTGCGACTATATATTTGAAGATTTTTCTGCTAGGAGATGGGTGACACGCAAGGACGATTCGAGTTTTTCCGAAATCAGGAGATTTTACAGGGAACACTATGAAGAGGGTTTGAAGGAATAATTCATTTTGCTACAGAAACGGTTTCAGATTTTACCAAGTTACGAAATAGTAGTCTCATCCAATAGTAATAGTTACCAAGTAGTCTCATCTTATAGTTTGGAAGAATTTTATTCGTTTTTCAGGGTTCTGCATCAATATAAATTATAGATTAGATAAGAACTGAGCTCTATTAAGGTTGAATTCGCCTATTATAAATCTCTGAGATTCTACATTTGAACTCTGTGGGCCCAGTTGTTCATGATTAGTCAACTTAAATCCAGATGAAATTCCACGAGAACCAATCCGAGAAGCCTTTCTATTAGAAAGCACTTCTATTCTTTGTTCTCGTGGAATTTAATCACGATTGAAATTTAGCTGCCTTTGTGCAACCGGACCTAAGAGTTCAAATGTAGAATCTCTACATTTGCCATGAATTAATTGACAACTGTATCTGAATTGAGCAATACTTGGTCCATTAATTTTGTATTATGAATCTATTACTATGTGATATTGGATAAAATATGTATAAATATCATCCCACATGATTCATTGTCTCCATGATATGAGCTCGACGTTGAACGAAATTGCTGTTTGACCGACTACTGTATCATTAGAAGAGTACATTGTGCTTTCCAATTGGCGTGTCTCTTATTGGCCAACTTGGAGTTTCCCGGCCTCTGATTGACTGTCATCCTATTGGTTCTCAGCTTCAGGCAGCCATTGGCTAATCACATGAACTTCAGTTAGACGTTAAATGAAATGTTTTCAACCAACTATCATTAGAAAAATGTAAACTGAGCTTTCCGATTTGCGTGTTGCTATTGGTCAATGAAGTTACCCAACCTCTGATGGCTGTCCTCCTATGGGTTTTCAGCTTTCAGGCTATGGCCAGTCGGCTGACTAGATGGCCCTAGACTCGAAACTTAGACATGCTATTAGCTATTTTTCTTCTTATAATAATAATATCGAGTGACCTGGCTGGCTTAGGTCTGGGTCAGAGTTTTCAGGTCGAAGCTGATCGATTCAGGACCTCTGACTCACTTAACGACTGCTTTTTGGCAGCCGGGACCGACGGTAAACGAGTCCATCCGGAACACGATTCTTCTAGTACACCTTTTATATACTCAACATCTAGCTTTGCTTGTCTTGTTCACCTCTGAATATAATGTAAAATTAAAACATGTAGTTGAGCTTCTATTTATTTTTTAAACATAATTTGAAGGTAATCCAACTAAATTTGAAAAAATTTGAAAACCTGAGGTTCGTAAAAGAGCTTTCGTTGACATGAGATTAAGAAACATTTGATATATACATACATTGTACTCATTGATTAAGGCTAGCTATACACACATCGACTTTTGTTTTTACGATATTTTTCCGTCCATGTAATTCTATTAGTTTAAACAGATAATTCAAACAGAAATGATGTCAGTCAAGTTCCGTTTAATCTATATAATTCATAAGGACAGCATAAAATCGTACAAAAAAAATCGAAGTGTGGTATAGCCCCTAAAGCCCCGCGCACACACACACACACAACACACACACACACACACACACACACACACACACACACACACACACACCACACACACACACACACATCGATTTTGGTTCGTACGGTATTTTGGCGTCATTATAAATTTTATTACATTAACAGATTATTTCAAACAGATGATGTTTGTCAAGTTGCGTTCAATCTGGTAGAGTTCATAAAAAATAGAACGTCCAAAAATCAATTTGTGTGCTACTGGTTTAGGGGATATGAAAAACAATATACAATCAAATATGTACTAAATATTGCACATTGAGAATATGATAATCCGTATCTGTTTTACTCATTGAGAATATGATAATCCGTATCTGTTTTGCACTAAGAACGAGGAGTAAACTTTTTCTACTACTTCATTCAACGAAATACACTGAACTGTTTGTAAGTAGCTGAAAACAATTAACTGAAACCAAAACCTCAACTTCCGCGTTTTGTTCCAACTGGCAAAATTTCAAAACAAGCCACTGGTGGATATTGAAAGAACCAAATAGACTACTACGAGAGGCAATAAAATCAAGAGTGGCTGATGTGAATGATCAGGGAGAGCGTAGAGAGAGGAGTGAGAGTGAGAGAGAGTGTGAGAGAGTGAGAGAGATTGAGAGAGATTGAGAGAGAGTGAAAGAGAAAGAGGGAGTGAGAATCATGTGAGATTTAAGTAAGAGAGAGAGAGAGAGAGAGAAGTCGGTGTTAGTGTGAAATGAAAAAAGGGGGAGAGGGTTATTCAGAAGGGTTTAAAAAGTAAAGGGTTACAAAACTGTGTAAAAGTTTTTCCAGAGTGAATTCGGTTAGTAAACGCTTGAAGTACTCAGCGAACTTGTGCGAACGCTAGAGTGAGTTAGAGTGATATGGATGGAGAGATTGATTGTTAGAGTGTATGAGAGAGAAGGAAGAAGGGAGAGAGAGAATGGTGGAGAAGGATGACGAAGGAGAGAAAGTGAAAATAATGTATTCACGTGACAGGTTTCTGTGGACTGATCAGTATATCTATAATAAATTTATACTGCTTACATGTTTTATAATATGAAACAAGGGGTAGTTTTCAAGAAATTATATAGTTACGGCATTGAATGTAGTTTTTTACTTCCTTGCCCTATTACCATAGGTAAGGAAAGTTTGCTTTCCGAAAAAGTTAAGGTACCCCAATTTTTAAATTTATATACGTTTCAAGGTCCCCTGAGTCCAAAAAGTGGGTTTTGGGTATTGGTCTGTATGTGTGTGTGTGTGTGTGTGGTGTGTGTGGTGTGGGGTGTGTGGTGTGTGTGTGGTGTGTGTGTGTGTGTGTTGTGTGTGTGGTGTGTGTGTGTGTGTGTGTGTGTGTGTGTGTGGTGTGTGTTGTGTATGAGTGTATGTGCGTCTGTGTACACAGAATCTCTTCTCCCAATTAACGGAATGACTTGAATTTGGAACTTGAGGTCCTTACAATATAAGGATCCGACACGAACAGTTTTGAACAAATGCAATTCAAGATGGCGGCTAAAATGGCGAAAATGTTGTCAAAAACAGGGTTTTCGCGTTCTCTCAAAAACGGCTCCAACGATTTTGATTAAATTATACCTAAAATAGTTGATAAGCTAATAAACGGCCACAAGTCCATATCTGTAAAAATTTAGGAGCTCCGCCCCGTCTCTGCAAAGTTTGATTCTAGATTCTCAATTATCCGGCTTCAGATATAATTAAACAAAACATTTCGAGTGGAAAAGATTGAGCATGAGAATCTCTACAATTAATGTTCAGTAACATTTTTACCTAAAATTGAAAATAAGCACGAAATTCGAGAAAATGTGATTATCCATTTGCAAACTGTTGACAACTGTTGATTCTAATAAATGATTCACTATGAAGAGATAGCAGAACCTCGTATGTCTCCAGCGTTTGTCCTGTCACCAGCTGGCTCAGAGATTTTTATAAGTAGACTTGAGATGCGCGTGAACACTAGCGTCAGGTGATGAATTTTCATAACGGCAAGGAAAGTTGTGTGAGTGCGCCACACCAGATTTTTGGAATAGAGTCCACTAGATTTTTACATGCAGTGCTTCTTAAGCCGTGTCCACACTGAAAAAACATGTTCGATAACATGTTTGTTGAAACAGTTTGGTCAAATGTTATTATGTTTGACAAACAATGTTTGCCCGTGGCCAGTGTGGACGCGACACCAAACAAAATGTTTGTACGTGGGGAGAACAGGTTTGTGTTTTACAGCTGTCAACATTGAAAATGTTTGGAAAAACAGTAATTTTTTGTTTCACAACAATGATTGTCCAATTTTTAAAATGTTTGTCCCTGAGCTCCTCAACAAA
>NW_024093051.1:0-13536 GCF_014356525.2 Nilaparvata lugens | reverse complement strand
GACTTGCTGTTGCTTGTCAAATAAAATCTCATATACCTTTTTTCCAAAATAATATGAATAACTAATTAATGATTTATAAATCTCAAATATATTAATATGTATTCCTCAGGGCTAAAGGTTCGGCCTCTGGTGGAACTTAGATAAATCAACTTATCCAGTGAACATGAGCTTCATTTATATCTTTATAATTTACTAATAAAATTAATGATCGAGTGAGCATATATATTATAACATCCAAATTTAAATATTTTATATGTGCATACTGTGGAGCGTTTTTTTTTTAACGGCTTCACATATGTAGGGTGAATCTTGTACTAAATCAACGGTGTTGAGGTTATAAATTTTGTAACTGCGTGCGTGGACGCTAAGTGTACACCAGACTGATTGATTCACTACAAGATTCAATACAATTGTCGGAATCGCAGGAGGCCTAAACGCTCGCTCACCCTTGATTCTTCTTATGACAGATTGTATGGTGATGAAATTTTTATAAGTAGTGTAGCGGACGCTAAACACTGAATACGGATACCTTAAAATTATTACCTGTGAAGAATGAGCATACAAAATCATACAGGTCGAGCAAAAATCCCGATGTAGATAATTTACGGGACTGCGTCTCTAATAAGTTCTGAAGGATTAAAATACGGTATTTGGACCAAATATCGTTCAGAATATACTTCGAGAACAGAGTCTTGTCGGGTTTTAAGCTCTATTGTAGGAAATTATATGATCTCTGGCTGCATCTGCTGTACTGTTGATGTATTCGCTCCTAAGTCGAGGTTGGTAACAGATAAAAGCTGATATATGAGCAGGTAAGGACAAAGAACAAATATCTCGATCTGACCCCACTCACTACATCCACTTAGACCTGTTCCAATATCCAGCTTAATTCAATTATTTCAATGATCGTATTCGATCGGTTCTTGATGAATAGAACGTATCAGACACAATAATTGACAGGCTTAAGAAATAATCGAACTCAGAAAACGAATTAACAAAATTGAAATATATTATAATAAAATATATGATCTCACAGTGCAGATTCAGAATATAATTTACAGATTGAAAGTGTTCAACATTGACAAAAATGATTAGCATTTTCTTGTACTTGCATGATACCATGCGTGATTCGACAGAATTTTACAATTGATAAAATTTAACAGTTTTGAAAAAATAGTGAAAAATGAATAAAAAATGTTTTTAAAATTGTTCGGGGTCGTGGTTCTGGCAGCGGAGGATAGTTAATCAACTACAAATTCTTAGAAATTCTATATGAATAAATTCTAGGCTCTTAATAACTAAAAGCGCTTGTCGGCGTGGCCAATAATTTAACGAAGAAAATTTTATATTTTTCTGCACTGAAATATTTTCGAAGCGTAGATTGGGGCCCCTTTAAACTTATAACTCACGTGAAATTCCTTGGCGGTCATGGTTTTCTTCTTCAGATCAAAATTGTTTGGTCGGCAGCAATCCAGGCTTTGGTCTCGGCACGTGGGGAATTTTATTTAAATATCTCCTTCACCAAATTAATTAAGGGATAATTCACTTTAAACTTTTAATTTATCGATTGCTGAACATAGATTTACGAATAACAAATAGAATAGCCTAAAAATATTGGCTCACAAATAAAACATATAAAATCGAATGAGAATTTTTTACGAATAGGTCTTGGTAACTATAAAGAGATCTGAACGGTGAGGTTTTCAAAAGGGAAGTGCTGTCTTTTCTCTAAGCTTCTTGGCTAGAACCTTTCTTCTGAGAATCTGGTGTAATAAATTTGCATAAAAATTTGCCATTGGTAGAACGATTATGACGTAGATGTGACGTCAGTGGCAGGCAATAGAATATAATTCCTTTAATTACAATAATACTCAGTTTATATAATTCTTAAAACTGCTTAATCTTCTAGACATAGTTCCTCTTATACAATGTACATGTGCTAGCATATATGATAAGGCAGGTTTGTTGTCTGATAGTAGATTAACATATGTTGTTTTCAAACGATCACCTTTTTGGTGCTATTTCTATGCACTATGATTGGCTAAGGCTTGCCAAAGAGATTCGATCACCATGTGGTTCAGTTGAAATAATAATTAATAATTTAATATTCTTATACAATTCTTATTATGTTTGAGACTGTTATAATTAATTTCTGCTGTTTTTATCAATAATATACTGTTCATGCTATGACCTAGTTAGCTACAATAAGACCTGACATTATAATATAATTTCTTAAGTAATAAATAATTTCAACATAATATAACATTTTATTTTTTATTCGAAATTCTTGGTCCTTTATTGATAGTTTTTTAATTTTTAGAAATGATATTATACCTTGCATGAAAACGGCATGACATTTGACAATACTTTGAATCAGTCAGCTGTGTTCGAGCTGCTTAAACATCTGATCGGTAGTAAACAAAGTGTAACCTCAAAATTCAATGAGCAATTCATAAATAATTCGTGCTTTATTTGCAGAATAATTATAATTTTATTAAATAATTTTCTAGAAAATATTCAGTACAGAACGGTACTCTTATCTAATATACAGTTACTGATAAGTAAGTTTTATCGCTCGGTCGCTAACTACTCCTTTAGCAAATTCTTTCCTTTTAAGAAGGTTAATCACAATTTTTCTCTCTTCTCATGAGGTCTATTTGAAAAATTCATCACACAAAAGCCCCCAGGATATTTTAAATAGGTAATTGGGAGACGAGTCGAAACGATGACTATTTGAAAAATCCGATATTGTGATGAATACACCATTTCATCTCCTTACTTCTACAAAAACTCCACACTTAACACTAAAAACGATATATCATGCACTTTTGGCTATGAGAAAAATAACTAATTGATTGTTCCTTTCATGGATACAATCTAAATATAATAATTAATGAGGTCTCTTGGATCCTTCATTAAAACAACTCCACAACTTCCATTCACGGGTGGCTTATGAGCAGACCCATAACTATAACAAATATACAAAATTCAACATATTATCCTCTTAGGATTCAAACAGTATTTGCAACAAATATAGATTTTCATCATCTTTCCTGATTATTATAAGTTTCGACGTTTTGTCCTGGCTTTTACATAAATTGGGTGAGAGTGTGATTTAACTTCGATGACTTGACAATTGACTACCGTTTGACTCGAGCAATTTCTTTTTTACGCTTAGTACGTTGTGTACGAACAGGGTTACACTTGAAGTGATTTTTGGACTTTTATCAATGCTGGTTACAAATACTATGTTTTCAAGGTTATATTCATGATTTGAATTACAATTCATGATCCTTTGATGCAACAATAATAAATTTCACATTTGAAGGTAAGAATTTCATTTTCTTTTGAGCTTTTTAGAGATACATTTATATGACATAGAACGTGCGCATTTCGTGCAATTAACATAAATATATATTTTTGGTTGCGTTTTTTACTTATAATTTCACATTAAATAATAGGTTACAATAATTAATAACGATATGCTTTGATTCCATTAAAATTGACTCTATGATCTCGCACACATTGGTTGGTGTGACGAAGAAAATTATCGAACAGGCTTTGGCTCTGAATAGATTTTTCTATCGATTCTGTATTTCGAGGTTAGATTTACACATTTTTTCAAATAAACTTTGTTATTTTTCTTTCCTCCTATTCACTACTAACTTCATCTTATTTCTATTTACAATTATTTTCTGTTGATAATACAATTTTTGTTTTTGTTTTCCAGTTGGGCGGATATAACTAGGCGATTGTTTCTGTGATGACTATGACACGAGGTGGATGGCTTGATCAGGTTGGTAAATTCTTAAAGTTGTTTTCAGTTTTAATTTCTTGACTTAAAGTTGATTTCAATTTCTTCTTTTGAAGTGGACTTATAATGTTTCCTTATTAGCTGAGATGCGGCGAAGTTTAGGTTATGTTGATTAGGCTGCAGTGGAAATATGCTAGTTTGCAAAGATGTGATTCAATGGGTAGGCTGTGACTATGAAGAGGTTTGATAATTTGTGTAATTTACAACGTACATTCCAGTTAATTCAAAAATTATTTCTTTCTCAAGCCCCCATCTAAATTTGATTCGGTGTCATTCAAGGTCCAATTTCGATTTGTGACTATCTGTTTTATCAAACTTTGTTTAAAACGAATGTGTCTACGAAGTAGGTAGATCTCTTCAGCCAGTGTTGTTCTTCCTTGTTAACCGGTGACATGCAGTTTGATATCCTTAAACCTTACATGCCGGTGGTGTCTGTGGGTTCTTCTAAATAATATTTTCCTTTTCTGCATGCTAGTGTACAGTCTGTTTGATTCAACCTGACATGACTGCGGTGGTTGTAGGTTTCTCTTGACACTATTTTTCTTCTCTGCATGCAGGGAAAAATCTGATATTCAACTTCAGCCTAACATGACGCGGTGTAAATGAACTCTATTAGTTGTTTTCTTCTTTGCCGTATTGTAATCCTTCTTGTTTGTTGTTTTGATTCATAGGTTTCCGGGAGTTAGAACTGAAACAGGACGATCAGGAGCAATATGGCCAATGAAACACCCTTGAAGTGTTCGGAGTTCCCGAGATGAACAACGAGGACGTCCAGGGCAGAATACTGGAAATCGAGAAGGCGCTGAACGTGAAGCTGGACCGCACGTCGATTGATGCATGTCATCGCCTCCCTAGAAGAAAGGACAACATCGCACCTGGAATAATAATTTGTTTTGTTCGTCGTGGGGACAAGGATGCATGCTGGAAGAACAGAAAACAATGTAGAGACTTTTCAACTCAGCATATAAAATTGCAGGGAAATAGTCCAATTTACATCAACCAGTCCTTACGGCGGATAGACGTAGACTGTTCGGTCAAGTCAAAAAGGTGCAAAGGAGAGGGGTTTCCGTCATGTGTGGATCGACCGTGTAGGCCGAATAAAAGTTAGATGGGAGGATGGCGGTCCAATTCATATTGTTGATGTGATGAGGATCTCATAATCTAAAAATGAGAAAAGGACGATACCGACGTAAGTAAGATTAAAGTTAGATCTCATAAAGCGTAGAAATGAACAGTAATGTTATTTAAAATCTTAATCTAGTGTTTACTGAGACAATTTAGCGTAAACAATACATAGTTGAGCGTAGTAAACTGTCATTGAAGAAGAAGTATTTTAAAACTAATCTGTCATTTTATTTATTATAAGTTATCGAGTTATTTAATAAGAGTGTGAATGACATGCATGTATGGGTTGTTGTTCTGTATAATAAGAAGTTTAAATAATTGTTCATTGCTCCCATCCAAGCTTACTTGAATGATAGTACGTTATTAGAATATAGTAGATTAGGAGAAACGAATTCAATTCTTCAGATAAACTAGATTCGTGAGATAGAGGTGTCTATTGTTATCCTGTCAAGTAAATAGTACCTATTGGACCTTTTATCGATATGATAACTGACTCTATTTTGAACCGCTAATCTTTGAAGTTGGTAGAAATTATTAGAGCTGATTCCGTTATCTCGATCTTCTCTTGCTAATCTTCAAATACTGGGTTTCTCAGTTCAAATGGATTATATTTGCCTGTAGACTGACGAGTATGTGTGTGTGAGAAATAGCATATCATTGAGTAGTATGGGGGCTAATATTTTTGTTGTTGCATTATTATACAGTAAGTAATGAAGTTTTTGTTTATGAAATACTCATTCTTAGCATCATATTAATCCAGTCCTTGATAAATAACAATGGTGGTGGCACAGGGGATTCTATATGTAATTTTTCTTTTTTTCACACCTATATATATATTATTTTTTTTTTTCTTATATTATTTCATATTCCTATATTCTCTTTTTTTTATTATCTATTTCTTATTTTATAATCGTTTATATTCTCTCTCAATTATTTGCTTTTTCAATATCAACTTATAATCGTAAAATAATAATTACACTTTATTTTTTATATTTTCCTAGCTATGGCTAGGCTGCTAGTATCAAATGATGACGTTGAAATTTTAAATTTTAAAGTTTAAGTTAGAGTTTAAATTTTTCCAATTGCTCAGAATTGGTGCATTCAGAAGAATTTGTTTCTTTCTTTGATTCCATGGATCTAAGCTTTAAGATATTATGTACTAATATAAGGAGTGTTTCTAGAAATTTCGATGAATTGTTGGTGTATATGGATTCTTTGAACAAACGGTTGGATTTAATAGTATTGACCGAATGCTGGCTTAAAGATAGGGCGATGGGATGGCCAATAGATGGATTTGATTTGGTAGCTACTGATAAACAGCGCAATCAAAATGATGGCGTGATTATATACATTAATAGCACAATAAATTATAGCGTAAACAAACAACATTGGCAGATGTTTATGGTTTAACGGTGGATTTTCAGATACTGGAAAAGTCATTTTCTCCTAGCAATTTATAGAACATTCGATAGTAACATTTTATTTCTAGAAGAGTGGAAAATTATTACTATGCTTTAAATTCTGATAAAAACTGCTCACTGGGGGAGATGTTAATATAAATTTGTTCTCAGATGACCTAATCGCGAACAGGTACTTGAACTGTTTGGTCGGTGCTGGTCTTGTACAGTGTGTAAATAAGCCAACTAGAATGATGGTGACTCGATTTCTCTTATTGATCACATTTTTGTAAGATACGCTGATCAGGATCAGATGGAGGCGGCCGTGTGCATACTGCAATAACAGATCATTTTAGTATAGCTCTTAATATTTCATTTCCAGTACAAAAAACGGCTGAATCGGCTAAGACCTATACTATTGTAAATAAAGGCCTATTAGCACAGGCTCTCCAGAATGCGGATTGGGGTTTGGTAGAAAACTGTTTTGAAATAAATAACTGTTCTAGTAAATTTCATCAAATTATAAAAAAATCAGTAGATTCCAGTATGAACACTAAGACGATGAGGTAAGAAGAAAAAATTAAAGCCATGGATAAATTCAGACCTGATTGATGCTATTAGACAAAGAGATAAATTGAGTAGGAAATTGAAGAGGCAACCATATAATAACGCTCTGAAAAATCATTATCTCACGCTTAGAAAAAATCTTACCGTTAATTTGAAAAGAACTAAACTTGAATATTATAAAAATAAACTAATGGAATTTAGAGATGATCCTAGGCGGTTCCGGGGAGTGATGGGAGAGTTGGCGGGAAAAATTATCAATAAGGATTCTTTTGTTATTAGTAAATTTCTACCAGGTATCCAGTCTGTTACAACAGCGATTCACAAGAATGTAGCTGATGAATTCAATGTTTTTTTGCATCAGTCGGCCAAATTTTGGCTGATGCTGTAGATTCTGGAGAGCCTCTTTTAGTCGATGATAGTCAACATTTGAATCGAAATCACTTTGAGTTTCAGGCTGTAACTGAAGCTGAAATTATGCATGCCATAGGTAGTCTCAGAGGTGGGTCAGCTCCAGGGTATGATAATATCTCTGCTAAGTTCCTGAAAGATAATATTGCATGTCTGATCAAGCCACTTACTCATTTAATTAATCTAAGTTTACAGTCTGGTATGTTACCTGAGTTCCTAAAGATGGCCAAGGTTTTTCCCCTCTTCAAATCTTGTGACCCTACCGACAAAAACAATTACCGTCCCATATCATTGCTAAGCGTTTTTCAAAAATTCTAGAAAAAATAGTGAAAGAACAGCTCATTTTCTATCTAAATAGAATAGAATCTATGTGACTGTCAGTATGGCTTCAGAAAAGATAAAAATATAACTGACACTCTATTTGACATTTGCAAAGCCATAAATGAAGGAATGAATGAAATCGATGAATGATGCTTCTATTCCTTGACCTAAAAAAAGCCTTCAGTAGATATAAACTGATACTTTGGACGGGTTTTTTTGCTCCAAAACCCCTCCCCCTCTCAGCCCTCGTCCATCCCCTCCCCTTCCCCCCGCCTGGACGGTGGGGGTGTGTCTAAAAATAGATTTCCCCTTCCCCTTGCCCAGTGGTGGTGAGGGGGTTGAAAAGAGAGAGATATATCTTTCTCTCTCTCTTTCTAAAAATAGATTTCCCCTTCCCCTTGCCCAGTGTGGTGAGGGGGTTGAAAAGAGAGAGATATATCTTTCTCTCTATCTCTTTCTAAAAATAGATTTCCCCTTCCCCCTGCCCAGTGGTGGTGAGGGGGTTGAAAAGAGATATCTCTCTCTCTCCCCTTCCCCCTCCCAGGTGAGGGAAAAAAAAATTTCCCTTTTAGGAGGAAAAATTCCCTCTCTATACTGACAGATTAAAGTGAATCCATATTTCTACATCTAATGCTATACTGACAGATTGAAGTGAATGCTAGATGAGGGAAAAAATCTCTTGAGAGGGAAAAATTGCCTTGGTGACAGATTAAAGTGAATCCATATTCTACATCTAATGCTATACTGACAGATGAAGTGAATCGAGAAATTCTCTCTCCCAGTATAGATGAGGGGGATGAATATGGGAAAATTTCCCTTTGAGGGGGAAAAATTCTCTACTGACAAATTAAAGTGAATCCTTTTTGCTATACTAGTTTAGTTGCTGCTTAGAGCTAGAACTGACAACACGTGTGGTGGGATCTTTTTTATACAGACACGAGCCCCTATAACATGTGCATCTCATCAATTTAGAAAGAGAGAAATATCTTTCTATTCCCCTCATTCGACACATGTCAAACATCTGGGAAGCCGTTAACATGCAGTGTTATGGTTTTTCAAAATTCAAAAAATTAACTCGACTCTTGATGTCAATTTCATTTAACGAATTTAATTCAATTGCGAAGAATATTAAATTTTCAACTGGATGTCAAGATGTTGATTTACCGTTAACAAAAACAGAAAATGTACATTTTCGATTTTATCTGAGATTTTCGAACTGCTCAATATTCTAGACAGCGGCCATCTACATTATGATTGTAACAATGATTCAGCATTATCTGTTGTTAAAAATTCCGATGAACTTTGGAAATGCTTGTATGATATTGCAGATAAAAAATGTAAAAGAACTTAGATCATTGTAGAGATTCACTAGTATAGCATTAGATGTAGAGAGAGAGAATTTCTCAATTCAATTAGATGTAGAGAGAGTCATTGACCTCACTCTGGATTCACTAGTATAGCATTAGAGAAATATGGATTCACTAGTATAGCAAAAAGGATTCACTTAATTTGTCAGCAAGGGATTTTTCCCTCAAAGGGAAATTCTCCCATATTATCCCCTCATCTATACTGGAGAGAGAGAGAATTTCTCAATTCACTTCAATCTGTCAGTATAGCATTAGATGTAGAAATATGATTCACTTTAATCTGTCACCAAGGGAATTTCCCTCTCAAAGAGATTTTTTCCCTCATCTAGCATTCACTTCAATCTGTCAGTTAGCATTAGATGTAGAAAATGGATTCACTTTAATTTGTCAATATAGAGAGGAATTTTCTCCTCCTAAAGGGTAATTTCTTTTTCCCTCACCTGGGGAGGGGGAGGGGGGAGAGAGAGATATCTCTTTTCAACCCCCTCACCTCACCATCTGGGCAGGGGGAAGGGGAGAGAAAAGAGAGGAGAGAGAGAAAGATATATCTCTCTCTTTTCAACCCCTTCACACCACTGGGCAAGGGGAAGGGGAAATCTATTTTAGAACACCTCCCACCCTCAGGCGGGGGGAAGGGAGGTGGGATTGACGAGGGTGGAGGGGGGGGAGGGGTTTTGGAGCAAAAAAACCCGTCCAAAGTATCAGTTTATATCTACTGCCTTCGATTCGGTTGATAGGAACAAATTATGGATAAATTAAACTTATTGGAATTCGAGGTACAGCGTTGGCATGGTTCAGAAGTTATCTGTCAAATCGCCTTCAGTTTGTTTCCTTGATGGATGTCAGGGGTGAAGATGTGGCGGTTGACTTTGAGGTGACTCAGGGAAGCATTTTGGGCCCAATCCTCTTTTAATCTATATAAATAATATATCAAAAGTAAATAAACAGGGAGGTTATTTTGTTTGCAGATGATGCATTGATATTTTTGAAAGGGCCAAGCTGGGTTGAAGTTGAGGAAATGCTCAAAATGACCTTTTTCTCCATAAAAACATGGCTTGATCAGAATACATTGACAATGAACACCACGAAAACGAAATTTATGCCAATATCATTGAGACCAACGACCGATTACAATTTATCAAGTTTGAAATTCACTGCTGTGGGGATTTTCTCAGTGTTACATGTGGGTGTTCTTGTATTGAAATGGTCACTTCCTACAAGTATTTGGGCGTTTTTTTCGACCATAGGATGAGGTGGTCTGCCCACATTGAATACATAAAAAAGAAACTTGGGAAATATATATATATGCATTTGGAATGATGAGCGATGTACTGGATAAGAGAGAGATTAGAATGGCATACTTTGCATATTATGTCCAGTCCCTTTTGGAGTTTGGTATAGTTGCCTGGGGTGGTGCTTGCAAGACGGTACTTCAGCCACTCTTATTGTCCAGAAAGACATTTTGAAAGTAGCTCTAAAAAAAATCCTCGTTTCTCAACTAACATTCTCTTTGAGGAGAGTGAGGTCCTGACTGTAAGACAGCTCTTCATTAAAAACATTCCAATACATTTATTTTCCAACATGAATATTCTTGGGCCCAATTCACATATGCATCAAACGCGGTATGCTGTTAACACTGGTATTACAGCTATACCCCTCCAGAGATCCCTTACACAAACAAATTCCTTCTATATTAATTTCACATGTTCTGTACCGTAACTTTTCTCATCACTTCCCACAACAATAGTATTTCAGGACGTCTCAAAATCCGTATTTAAATTGAAATTGAAAAATTTTTAATACAGCTGGGAGTGGACAATTCAGAAAACATCATCACAACAAATTATACCTACCTTAATTTATTGATAAATTCGCTGGTGGTGACAACCTGACTACTGTTCTTGGAATCTGTATGCATCATTACAGTAATTAACCTTTTTATTATTTTTTTTGAGCTATCCAATAATCCTCTGTACGTAAAAATATTAAATAGGATTCTGAATGCAGCAAAATTAGTGTTTCCTTTCTCTCTAACAAACTTATAATATGCAGCTCTGGTTTGCGCACATGCATTTTTTGCCCATGCAGACCATTCTCTAAAGATTATTTGGCTTACTGTATTCATGAGGTTGTTTTTATTCTTTGTGGTTGTATTATATTGATAATGAGTACATTAGATTATTACTTTGTATGTAAAGTGCATTTTTGAAATAAATATCTTTTGTCTGTCTCTATCTGGTACATGAACTGAGTAGTGATAACTTACAAATTATTATCATTTATATAAATAATGAGGTTTATTTTTGAATCGACTCGCTTTAACCGCCTGTCAGTACTGCATTTTGATTGGCTTATCCCCAAAATTACACAAATGTATCCATGCGCCTGATAGAATATACACACTTCCTTAATATTATTATTATTTACTATTTTGTACATGCTCATTTGACATAATAAATATTTTTAGGTTTATTAAATTGTTTTTTCTTTCACATAACATGCCATGCAGTTACCAAATCCTCTGGTCACATCTTAAGTGAAGCTATTTGTTTACACTAATTTGCCACAGGTGTCTGCTAAATTTCAAATTATACGGCTTGACCGATTATTTAGGTTGCCGACCAGTAAGTATTATAGAGCCTCACCTCAAAAATTCATTTTTTTATATAATTAAATGAATAGCAATAAAATTCTTTCTATTTGGCTGTTCGAATTGCAGCCAGGATACCTGTATATCTAATCTCCAACTGTTGATATCGCACCCGGCGATAACAAAGCAGCTGTTTGCTAGGACCTATAAAATCTTTCCATTTAGCGATTTTGCCAGTTATTCGAAATAATCTGTTATATAAGATACACATTATACATAGTATACTTAGTATATAGCCGGGAATCACAAAATCCTCATCGTCCATTCACTTGCTTTCTCCGTTGCCCCATAGCCTCCACGAAGTCAAAACAGCAAATGCTTCGTAAATTGACTGTATCTACCCTCCAAACCAAAATTGATCATTCCAAGGATGATTGAAACAACAATTTTTTAAAAGTTGTAACATTGAAGACAGAGAGTTCGAAATAAACTTATCCCACTTGAGATTTAATTATATGAATGGAAGGTGAGAATGGCTTTTTCTCTTCGATGGCTGTTTTTTTTTTGCGAAAATAACTAGGAGCTTGAAGAGGAAAACGAATTTGAGGTCCTTGAGGCTCCCTGTATTAAGAAAAATTGAATTTTGCATGTATCCGAATAACATATTAGAGAATCACAACTACAATATATTTTGAAAGCACACCACGTCTTTCATGCCTCTATATTGACTGGACTAGATCTGCAACCTTTGAGTTCATAGAACAAGATTCGTCTAGGATTGCACGGCACTGTTATCTACGATGAGTAAATATTCCCTCTAATCTAGCGACAATCGAAGCAAGTCAATAATTGAAGGGACACTTATTAGCTGAAAGAGGTGCTTCCAACACCTCTGATTGTAGCTACTACTAGAGAAAGAGAGAGAGAATGAGAAAGAGAGAGAGAAAGAGTAAGAGAGAGAGAAATTGATTGAGTGATTGATTATATGCCTTTATTGAGGGCGAAGTTAGGGCGGAGGAGAGAGAGAGAATTGAATTTGCCGCCTTTACTTGAATCCTACGAGGGTGAAGTTAGGAGTTTTACACTCAACGGTCGAGAGAGAGAGAGAGAGAGAGAGTGATGAAGATGGAGATAGATGGAATTGGTATTATATCTGAACAAATTTCTTATGTAGATTACAGGAACAAGATGCATTTTGATAAAATGATAATTTTGTGATTATTGATGATTATACTGGTGAATAGAGGAGGAGGAAAAAGGAATAGGGAAGTGAGAATGACAGAGGAAAAGAGAGTGTGTGAGAGAGAGACTGTTTCCACACTAGACAATACTCTGGCGGTTACTAATTTGACTAATTTGTCTTGTGCTCCAGAGACAGCTTCACTTTTGGACCAGACTTGCCGTTAACGATGTGATAATCAACACAGTCCCACTGTTGAACTCTATCAGAAGCCTGTAATTACATTTTGATGTCATGTTGTTGATTAAATCACTTTCCTGAAGATTTCTCTCTCGAATATTATGTATAATATATATATATATATTATATATATATATATATATATATAACGACAGACTCACTTTCCTCCAATCATAATATTCAAGAGAGAAATCATCCGGAAAGTGCGGAAAGTGATATTATACTATATATATAGTATAATATATATTTAATGTTGTCAGCACACAATAATAATTATTAATAATATTAATAATAATAATTATTATTATTATTATTATTTTCAACATATATATTGTGAGGGAACAGTCCAGCAGAGTGGATTGTTGATGGGAATAATAGTTGTAACTCGATTCGTTACTCTTACCGCTGAAAAGTCAGCTGTGGCTCTGATCCTCTGATGTCGCAGGTGAATGCGAATACTGTTACTTCATGCTGAGTAAAAATTATATTATTAGAAGTAAAAGGTGATTTGTAATCTCAATTAAATA
>NW_024093050.1:0-14670 GCF_014356525.2 Nilaparvata lugens | reverse complement strand
TCCAAACTAGTCTGCCAAGGGGGTTAGGGCTGTTAGAGGGGCCGGACCAGTCTTATCACTACTACCGGCTAGCTCAGACTCGGGCAATCTCAGTGGATGGCATCATCAAGATCCTGGTAGACTTACCACTGACGGAAGCAGGAAGGCGATTTGAGTTGTTTCAGGCCCATTCCATCCCGGTTGCGGATCAGACCAACCGCCTGGCAACCCATGTGCATCTACACCAGCATCACCTCCTCATCAGTGAGGATCGGCAACAATATGCAGAACCAACCCAAGAGCTGCTTGCCCAATGTTTACCTGGCGAGGTAATCATCTGCCCAGCTCAGTTGCCTGTGTTCAAGAGTCACCAGTTATCCTGTCTGAGTGCGCTGTTCCTGGAGGATTCAGCCACAGCCCTACAACTTTCCCTAGAACTGCATTACTGGGCCAACCCCCTGATACCTGGATCTGGGATGGACCCAGAAACGTGTGGATCTACAGCGTGGCCACCTCTGGGCGATTGGTGTCCCACTGCCGGCAAGGAGACAAGACCACCGTCACCCAAGTTGACATCACTGGCCTTGGTGAGGTCAAAGCAACAGCTGGCTGTACCCTCTCCACCAACCTCTATGACCTGCTACCAACTACTAGAGCTGGAGGGGATTTGGAGCTGCCCAAGCGAGTATTGACCATGGCAGCACCCCTGCCCATGGTGCTCCAACTTCCAAGGAACACCCAGGGGTCACCAGAGCTGCAGAAGTTGATGAGCGACATAAAGCAGGAGGGACCCTATTGGAGGGGAACCTCAGGCCTACCCGAGACCACCCTGGACAACATCCACCAGAGATTGGCAGATTTTGACCTCGACACAGAGGCTGAGCACACCACCATCATCTTGCTGGCATTTGGTGGAGGCCTCTTGGCGGTCACCACCTGTGCAATCCTGCTGTACTGGAGGGGATCTCTACAGTTGCCATGGAGAAGCCACAAGGTCGTGACTACTCCAACCCCAGGACCATCATCAGCAGCAGAAGACCAACCAGCAGCAGAGTGCATCGAGATGAATCCTGTGCCAGTGACGGAGCAAGGCTCCAGTGCTTGTGAAAGTGACGGAGCAAAGCTCCCCAAGTGAAACCCACCCTCTTATTTGAAGGGGAGGGTAGTGTAATAGAGTGGAAATCCTATTGATGAAAAAGTGATGGTGATTTTAACAATGGCTGATGCCTCAGCATTTTAGCGCCTGGCATTAGCAACAGCACAAGACAGTGTCTCTGTCTAACTCAAGTAGAATTAGTACTCTCTTTCTCTCTCTTGACAGTGGCGTGATTTTTATTCTAGTGGGAAAACTTTTCCCAGGCTAGAGAAATATCAGCTCATTGCTAATAGAATTTTAAAAAGCGGCAGTAGCCGAGGGACAGTGTTAGCGAGCGTATCCAGCCTGGACGGGTTCCACTGGACTATCCGTACAGCATAATGGTGTTTTCAGTTCTATTTCTATTGATGGCGATTGGTGAGTGAAAAACTCGAACATTTTCCTATTATCGAATTCAGTCCAAAATTAGTTGTTTTTAACTGCAGGCAGACTAGGGCGGGCTCCCTTTGGTTTTGTCTAACAAGTAACAAGCATTTTGAATAATTGTTCTGGTAACTGCTAATGGAAAGAGAAAGAGAGTAAATGACCTGTGGATATTGTTATCTGGATTAGATTATAGAACGATTTTTAAATTTTTTATCAATTTATTCAATTTTAGATTTTTTTCTTTGACTTTTGACAATTTAATTTCGATTTTAAATTGAATCTATATTGGAGAGTTCATATGTTATCTGTTTAGGCTATTGAACAATTTTAATTTAGTTTATTTTCGATTTTAGTTTTTTGTCTTTAAGTTGGTTAATTTAATTTCTAACTCCATTTGAATCCTTATTGGAGAATTTATAATTTGAATCTTTTACTGTGTAATATTAGTTTATTTTCGATTTTAGTTTTTGTCTTTAAGTTGGTTAATTTAATTTCTAACTCCATTTGAATCCTTATTGGAGAATTTATAATTTGAATCTTTTACTGTGTAATATTAGTTTATTTTCGATTTTAGTTTTTGTCTTTGAGTTGGTTAATTTAATTTTAACTCCATTTGAATCCTTATTGGAGAATTTATAATTTGAATCTTTTACTGTGTAATATTAGTTTATTTTCGATTTTAGTTTTTGTCTTTGAGTTGGTTAATTTAATTTCTAACTTCATTTGAATTCTTATTGGAGAATTTATAATTTGAATCTCTTATTGTGTAATTTTAGTTTATTTCCTTTTTTGATAGTCCCTGAAGTTAGTAGAATAATTTTGTCGATTCTGGGACAATGATTGACAGCTTATAGTTCTGTTCTTTAATCCGAGTAACCAACTATTATTGAATGAAAATACTGTGTTTGTTATAGATTTTTGATATTTATTGAAGTTAGTAGAATAGTCTTGTAGATTCTGGGACAAGTATTGACCACTGATAGAATTGTTCTCTTATTTGAATCAACCAAATCTTGTGAATGAAAATATTGTGCTCATTATAGATTTCTGGTCTTCATCAAGATTAGTAGTATAAATTTTGGAGTTTCAGAACCTGTAGTAATTATATTCTGTTGAGATAGTTTTATTCTTGCGGTTAGTTGATAAGAGAATTTGGCAAGGCCACCCTTGTGCCCCGAAGGAGAAGGGCGTAGAATAAAAGCATTTGTCGGACATCTTTGTTTTTCTGCCGCACCACCCCAACCCCTAGTTCGGTTACAACGCAATTATTTGATTACAATGAATTTGTGATATGAAGACGCAAAATTTGATTACAACGAATTTGTGATATGAAGACGCAAAATTTGATTACAACGAATTTATGATCAGAAAACGCATAATTTGATTACAAAAGAATTTGTGATATGAAGACGCAATTATTTGATTACAAAAGAATTTGTGATATGAAGACACAAAATTTGATTACAACGAATTTGTGATATGGAGACGCAGAATTTGATTACAACGAATTTATGATCAGAAAACGCATAATTTGATTACAAAAGAATTTGTGATATGAAGACGCAATTATTTGATTACAACGAATTTGTGATATGAAGACGCAAAATTTGATTACAACGAATTTATGATCAGAAAACGCATAATTTGATTACAAAAGAATTTGTGTTATGAAGACGCATTATTTGATTACAATGAATTTGTTATATGAAGACACAAAATTTGATTACAACGAATTTATGATCAGAAAACGCATAATTTGATTACAAAAGAATTTGTGATATGAAGACACAAAATTTGATTACAATGAATTTGTGATATGAAGACGCAAAATTTGATTACAACGAATTTGTGATATGAAGACGCAAAATTTGATTACAACAAATTTATGATCAGAAAACGCATAATTTGATTACAAAAGAATTTGTGATATGAAGACGCAATATTTGATTACAACGAATTTGTGATATGAAGACGCAAAATTTGATTACAACGAATTTGTGATATGAAGACGCAAAATTTGATTACAATGAATTTGTGATATGAAGACGCAAAATTTGATTACAACGAATTTATGATCAGAAAACGCATAATTTGATTACAAAAGAATTTGTGATATGAAGACGCAATTATTTGATTACAACGAATTTGTGATATGAAGACGCAAAATTTGATCACAACGAATTTGTGATATGAAGACGCAAAATTTGATTACAACGAATTTGTGATATGAAGACGCAAAATTTGATTACAACGAATTTATGATCAGAAAACGCATAATTTGATTACAAAAGAATTTCTGATATGAAGACGCAATTATTTGATTACAACGAATTTGTGATATGAAGACGCAAAATTTGATTACAATGAATTTGTGATATGAAGACGCAAAATTTGATTACAACAAATTTGTGATATGAAGACGCAAAATTTGATTACAATGAATTTGTGATATGAAGACGCAAAATTTGATTACAACGAATTTGTGATATGAAGACGCAAAATTTGATTACAACGAATTTATGATCAGAAAACGCATAATTTGATTACAAAAGAATTTGTGATATGAAGACGCAATTATTTGATTACAACGAATTTGTGATATGAAGACGCAAAATTGATTACAACGAATTTGTGATATGAAGACGCAAAATTTGATTACAATGAATTGTGATATGAAGACGCAAAATTTGATTACAACGAATTTATGATCAGAAAACGCATAATTTGATTACAAAAGAATTTGTGATATGAAGACGCAATTATTTGATTACAACGAATTTGTGATATGAAGACGCAAAATTTGATTACAACGAATTTGTGATATGAAGACGCAAAATTTGATTACAACGAATTTGTGATATGAAGACGCAAAATTTGATTACAACGAATTTATGATCGAAAACGCATAATTTGATTACAAAAGAATTTCTGATATGAAGACGCAATTATTTAATTACAACGAATTTGAGATATGAAGACGCAAAATTTGATTACAACGAATTTGTGATATGAAGACGCAAAATTTGATTACAACAAATTTGTGATATGAAGACGCAAAATTTGATTACAACGAATTTGTGATATGAAGACGCAAAATTTGATTACAACGAATTTGTGATATGAAGACGCAAAATTTGATTACAACGAATTTATGATCAGAAAACGCATAATTTGATTACAAAAGAATTTGTGATATGAAGACGCAATTATTTGATTACAACGAATTGTGATATGAAGATGCAAAATTTGATTACAACGATTTGTGATATGAAGACGCAAAATTTAATCACAACGAATTTGTGATATGAAGAGGAAAAATTTGATTACAACGAATTTATGATCAGAAAACGCATAATTTGATTACAAAAGAATTTGTGATATGAAGACGCAATTATTTGATTACAACGAATTTGTGATATGAAGACGCAAATTTGATTACAACGAATTTGTGATATGAAGACGCAAAATTTGATTACAACGAATTTGTGATATGAAGACGCAAAATTTGATTACAACGAATTTATGATCAGAAAACGCATAATTTGATTACAAAAGAATTTGTGATATGAAGACGCAATTATTTGATTACAACGAATTTGTGATATGAAGACGCAAAATTTGATTACAACGAATTTGTGATATGAAGACGCAAAATTTGATTACATCGAATTTATGATCAGAAAACGCATAATTTGATTACAAAAGAATTTGTGATATGAAGACGCAATTATTTGATTACAACGAATTTGTGATATGAAGACGCAAAATTTGATTACAATGAATTTGTGATATGAAGACGCAAAATTTGATTACAACGAATTTGTGATATGAAGACGCAAAATTTGATTACAACGAATTTGTGATATGAAGACGCAAAATTTGATTACAACGAATTTGTGATATGAAGACACAAAATTTGATTACAACGAATTTATGATCAGAAAACGCATAATTTGATTACAAAAGAATTTGTGATATGAAGACGCAATTATTTGTTTACAACGAATTTGTGATATGAAGATGCAAAATTTGATTACAACGATTTTGTGATATGAAGATGCAAAATTTGATTACAACGAATTTGTGATATGAAGACGCAAAATTTGATTACAACGAATTTATGATCAGAAAACGCATAATTTGATTACAAAAGAATTTGTGATATGAAGACGCAATTATTTGATTACAACGAATTTGTGATATGAAGACGCAAAATTTGATTACAACGAATTTGTGATATGAAGACGCAAAATTTGATTACAACGAATTTGTGATATGAAGACGCAAAATTTGATTACAACGAATTTATGATCAGAAAACGCATAATTTGATTACAAAAGAATTTGTGATATGAAGACGCAATTATTTGATTACTGTTGGAGCCAGCTCTAGTTTTCATTTTTCGTTTTTGAATTTGGATGCGCGCTCCTCGTTCAGTTCGTATTTCTTTCACTTGAGTGCGTCGCGCTCACTAGCCGGTAGGCTGTCTTTTTTCAGTTCAGTCTCGCTTCGTAATAGCTTGCCTCGAGTCGGGAATTGATAATTATTATTCGTCGATCATTCCCAAAAGAAATCGTTCTTCAAATTATTATTTCTTCGTTACTGTTAAATCGTACACCATAAACCTACGTTTGGAAGAGTGTTTGCCAAACTCCCTTTAGTTGAAAGTTTTAAACTATTATTTTTCGATTGGAAAGTTCACCGATCTATAGTCTTCAAAGACATTGTAAATATCTCGTCAGAAATATATGTGCAACGTTATATGATGGAAGCCGAATTTACCAACAGTAGATGACAATTAAGCTTGCCTTTTCACCATCCTTGATTCATCTCCTACCTCGGGGACACCTGAATACCTTACCTGGGAGTTGTAAGCTCAATAATATAAATATTACATTAGGTACTCTGCAGATTTTCGGTGAGTTGTTCTTTTATATATTCATTGCATGTACTGGTTTCTGTAGAGATATCACTTGTTTCTTTTCTATTCAATACAGTCCACTTTACATCAAAATTATTGATTACCAATTAAAATCAATATAAATTTCTTAAAGTTGAACCTTAGAGTTTACATTGGTCATCCAGGCCGAATTTTATTGGCTATTTTTTTATTCAAATATTTGGCAAGCACTTATCCAATTTTATTGTAAATCGTTTGTGCATGCTAGGGTTCAAACCTGTTTGTACATTATGAATTGAGCCGATCAAGTTGGTTCACTCTTATCTCTATTGTCCGATCGGAACCGTTACTTTGCAATGCTGATAACGTTATCGCTTAGCTTGCTTCGTCTATTGAGCTTTCTCTGTTCAATTTGTACTAACATTATCATTTTGCTTGCTTGAATCATCAATGAAAATCGTTCATTGTTGCATTTGTAATTTTATTCGAAAATTAGTAAATGAAAATCATCAAGACCTTTCCAATATCCAATCATGAGTGAAAAGAAGTTAAAGCTCAAACGAGCTAAACTTGAGCAATATTTCTATCATATTCAACGTACTTTCGATTTGTCGAAAAAGGCTTTAAAAGAAGAAGCTAGTGCTAAACAATTTCTAATTCTCTATAGTTCCACTCTTAAAACTGTTCAGGATTATGAAGCTGTTGAAATGGAAATACAGGAGCTTGAAATGGAAAAAGACCCGGAATTTGTACCCAAATTTAGTAGTTCACATATGGAAATGTTCGAACATATGGAAGCAATTGCTAGTGAATTGAAAAAACGCAGTCAGGTTGTACCTAGTGTTTCTACCCCGGCTCAACCTGTATCTTCCAATAAGGATTCGTCTGATATTTTACCGAAAATTGAAATTCCTGTGTTCGACGGAGATCAATCAAAATGGGCGGTATTCTACGAAATGTTTAAATGCATGATTCATGACAACAAATCGATTCCAAATCAACAAAAGGTCCAATATCTGGTGTCCAAACTATCTGGAGAAGCGGCTAATATTTCACGTCATCTACCACCTATTGCTAATAATTATGAAATTATTTGGGATGCATTAATTAAGCGGTTCAATGACCCCCGCTCACTCTCAAATGTGTACTTGAAACAAATTTTCGAATTCAATTGTCTAAAATCTGAGTCTCGTGCAGGTTTAGTTTCTATAGTCGATCAGTTCTGTGGTTCAATTACTGCTTTAAAACGTCTACGAGGTGAAGATGTATCTGATGCAATATTTCTGTTCCAAGCGTTGAAAATTTTAGATCCTGTTTCTCGAAAGGCATTTGAAGCTTCAGTTCATATTAAGGATGACCCCACATATACTGATTTTGTTTCATTCATCGAAAGGCAGATTAAATCGTTACCGCATGACGAATCGTCTAAACAATGCAAGCCAGCAGTGAAACCAATACCAAAATCCAAAGTGTTGGTTGTTCAATCGAATTCGCAAGTGACCAAATCACCGGTAAAAATATCAGAATGTCTGAAATGTTCGATGACAAATCATAAATTAATCAATTGTCGTCTTTTTCGTCAGTTATCACCTTGGGACCGTTTTCGTTTTGTTAAGGAGAAGGGTTGCTGTTTGAAATGTTTCTCGCCAGCCCATCGTAGTAAAGATTGTACTTCTTCCAACTGCGAGGAATGTAGTCAGAAGCATAATTCGCTTTTACATTTCGGAAATGCTTCAAATTCGTCATCAAATTCGGATGCGAAAAAGGTAGAAAATAATACTATTACCTGTTGTTCTATCGATTCGAAGTCGGCACCGTATAGTGTTCTACTATCAACTGCTCAAGTCAAGGTACCTGATAAGAGAGGTAGATTGCACAAAATAAGAGTTTTAGTTGATTCAGCTAGTCAAAGTCATTTCATTACTCGTAAACTTTGTCGTAAATTGCAACTATCGATTTCTCCTTTCCAATTAATTGTGAATGGTTTTGGCGGAAATTCGCAATCAGTTTTTGGTCGTACTTTTGTCACGCTTCAATCTCGACTCGATTCTAGTGTTAAATTTTCCATTGAACCATTAGTTGTCGAAAAAATCATGGAACAGCTTCCCACTAGTAAAATTGATAATTCTAAATTATCAAATTTGTTTGGTCTTCGACTTGCTGATGAAAGTTATCACATTCCCAGCAAAATTGACGCTATTATAGGAGCTGAATTAGTGCCCCATATTTTCCGAAATAGTCGTGTGGAAATTGATTCGAATTATTTGATGGCCTTGGAAAGTGTTTTCGGTTATATTTTGATGGGTAGAGCCCCTATTTTAACTCAATCTTCAGAAAATTCAACGTGTTTGATGACTTGTCTAACATCACCGTTGGATAAGTTAGTTCGAAAATTTTTGGAAGTGGAAAGCGTTCCAGATGTAGGAAAACAACTCACTGCTGATGAGTTAGAATGCGAGAAGGATTTTGCATCGTCCGATCGTCGTGAAAATTCGGGTAGATTCGTTGTCTCATTATCGTTTTCAAAATCCCCTGATTGTCTTGGTGATTCTTATGCTATGTCAGAACGTCGACTCATCAGTTTGGAGAAACGACTGGCACGTGATCCAAACATGCGTTTAGTGTATCACGATGTCCTCTTGGATTATCTCAAACAAGGACACATGGAATTGATAAAAAATCAGAGTGATAAAAGTGGTTATTTTATACCTCATCATGCTGTAATCAAAACTCAGAGTCAATCAACGCCTTTGCGTATTGTCTTTGACGCAGGCGCGAAAACTACTACTGGAGTATCATTGAATGATATACTTCATATCGGCCCCAAGTTGCAAACGGATATTTTCGTTCTGTTAGTCAATTTTCGGTTATTTTCTATCGCTGTAACTGCTGATATAAAGCAGATGTATAGACAGATTCTTGTCGATGAATCGTGTCGCAAATTTCAGCGTTTGTTATGGAGATTTTCGTCCAATGATCCCATACAAATTTTTGAATTAAAAACTGTCGTATTTGGTCTGAGTGAGTCACCGTTTCTAGCTCTCAGAACTGTCCATCAACTTGTTCAAGAAGAAGGTGAAAATTTCCCTGATGTTAAAGCTCGTATTCCGAGTGACATGTTTATGGATGATTTGGTGACAAGTGTGTCTTCTTTAGGTGAAGCAAATCGTCTTTGTAGTCAGGCTAAAGAATTGTTCAAGAGAGGCGGATTCGAACTTACTAAATGGAGTTCCAATTCACCTGAATTGATGAGTGATTTCTCGGAAGATGAAAAATCGGCCTTGTCTAAAGATTTCGAGATGGGAATTTGTTGGCTGTCCTAGGTTTGAAATGGCAACCTGGTAGTGATTCGTTTTGTTTTTCAGTGAATCCTAATCAGTCTGTTCCTACCAAACGTCACATTTTATCGGTAGTAGCATGCATTTTCGATCCTTTGGGACTCTTGTCACCCCTAACTTTGTTTCTTAAATGTTAAATTAAACAATTATGGAATGCTGGTCTTGATTGGGACGATTCAGTACCTCCCTCTATTGCGCTTCAATGGGAGACATGTCAGAAGGAGTTCCCTTTATTGTCCAATCTCTTCATACCACGTCATTTAGGAGTGATGAATGATTCGAAAATTACTGTCATTGGTTTCTGTGATGCATCGACTTTAGGTTATGGTGGTGTGATCTACATAAAATCTCAAATGGATATGCAACCTGCAACTATCACATTGTTGTGCGCTAAATCAAAAGTCGCGCCATCTAAGACTTTATCCATACCTAGGCTTGAATTATGCGCGGCGCTCTTGCTCGCTGAATTAATACAGGTTGTTGTCTCTGTTTTGAGCCTTCGTTGTCACGTGACTCGCGTTGTTGCATTATCAGATTCAACTGTGGTCTTACATTGGATCAGGGGCTGTCCATCTAGATGGCAATCTTTTGTTGCTAATCGAGTTACGAAAATTCAAGACTGTCCTATCAACGACTGGTTACACGTGGCAGGAAATTCAAACCCAGCTGATCCCATTTCGAGAGGTTTATCCCCTTCTGAAATAATTAATCATGATTTGTGGTGGTCTGGCCCCTCTTGGCTAATGTTAGAAGAGAGTGATTGGCCCGTCAAGGTCGATCTGGAACCTATAGAGTGTCTACCTGAGGTCAAGGTTCACTCAATTGTCACTGTAGTACAGTCGGAAAATTCATCTATTAATTCGATTCATCTTTTAATTGCTCGTTGTTCCAACTACCAACGTCTATTGCGTATCATGGTGTTAATATTGAAAGTACTTCGTTTATTGCCTACACCTCATGAATTAGATTTCGATTTGGCGGAAAAACATTTGTGTAAAGTCGTACAAAAAATTCATTTTTCGAAAGAATTACTGGAATTGAAAGCTGGGAAAGAATGTACTTCTCATCTTCAACAACTGTCACCCTTTCTTGATCATGATATTATTCGTGTGGGTGGACGTTTACAAAATTCTGAGTTGAATTATGACAGCTGTCATCCGATTATATTACCGAAAAGTGATCCATTGGTCACGCTTTTGATTGATTATTTTCATGAAAAGCACTGTCACGCTGGACCTCATTTATTGGCGTCTATTTTGAGACAAAAATATTGGATTTTATCAGCCTGTGTCCTTATAAGGAGTCATGTACGAAGATGTAACAAGTGTTTTCACTATCGCCCCACTCTTACACCGCCGAAAATGGGCAATCTGCCAGCCTGTAGAACTCTGTCGTCTAAACCATTCGTCCAATGTGGAGTTGATTATGGTGGACCCATTCGAATCACCATGGCCAGGCGTCGGAATCCTTTCATATTTAAATCGTACATTTGTCTTTTTATCTGTATGGCAACTAAAGCCGTTCACATTGAATTAGTTTCGGACTTATCGACCCAAATGTTCTTATCAGCTTTTCGCCGTTTCCTTGCTCGACGAGGTCCTTGTAAGGTCATGTATTCCGATAATGGTACCAACTTCGTCGGCGCCTATGATGAGCTAATAAAATTGTCACCAATGCTGAACTCCAAGGAATATCAAAACCTGCTCCAGAATGAACTTGCTGATCATAGCATTGAGTGGAATTTCATCCCGCCAGGTTCACCTCACTTCGGCGGTCTTTGGGAGGCGAATATAAAATCAGTAAAGTCACACCTGTTTCGAGTTATTGGTAACCAGTTGTTGACTTACGAAGAATTGAACACTGTCTTAGTTCAAATTGAGGCTGTACATAACTCACGCCCGTTATGTCAAATGAGCGCGGATCCAAGTGAACCCCTTCCCCCTCACACCGGCTCATTTTCTCACTTTGACACCTCTTAAGTACCTTCCTATGTTAAATGTGGAAGATCGTCCAATGAATCGATTGGATCGGTTTGAATTAGTCAATCAAATGGTTCAGTCTTTCTGGAGTCGTTGGCGCAAAGAATACTTACATGAATTACAAACCCGTGTGAAATGGTGTAAGGATTCCACCCCTCTCACGGTTGGTACAATCGTCCTAGTGGATCAACCAAATGTCGCACCGTTGAAATGGCCTCTGGGGGTGATTGAGGAAGTATTTCCTGGTGCTGACGGTGTCGTTCGAGTGGCTATGGTGCGGTGCGCCAATGGTCGCTTCAAAAGGCCGGCTACAAAGTTGTATCCGTTGCCTACTCAATAATTTTCCTTTTGCATTTTTTGTTTTATTCTCGTTTTGTTTTATTTCTATTTCTTTCGTCGTTTATTCATTGTTTTTTTCGTTTCTTTGTTCTCTAGCCATCTGAAAATAGCTTTTCAGCCGGGGGGGGATGTTGGAGCCAGCTCTAGTTTTCATTTTTCGTTTTTGAATTTGGACGCGCGCTCCTCGTTCAGTTCGTATTTCTTTCACTTGAGTGCGTCGTGCTCACTAGCCGGTAGGCTGTCTTTTTTCAGTTCAGTCTTGCTTCGTAATAGCTTGCCTCGAGTCGGGAATTGATAATTATTATTCGTCGATCATTCCCAGAAGAAAATCGTTCTTCAAATTATTATTAGTAGATGAGTATATGACAATACTACCCCACTTATGGAGCGATCAAATTTGCAAAAAATTTTATGTTATTTTCAATCAAATTTCATCAAATTTAGTCTAATTTTAATGAAATTTAATAAAATAATTGATAAATATATAAAATTCAAGTAAAAAATTAATAAATTTTTTCAATCATAAAAAATACTGTTAAGTATCAGAAAAATTTTTGGAGTGACTTATTTTTCAACAAAAATTGGAAAATATCATTCAATAAATAAATCAAGAAAATAAATTATAAATAAATTAGAAATTAGAAATTAGAAATTAGAATTAGAATATTTTGATTTTTTATTATATATTTATTCAAATTTTTTATAAAAAAAATCAAAATATGATCATATTTTCCTTTCATCTCCTATCCTTACTTTATGATCTATATGCATGGCCTTTTACGTGATCACTATGATAATCACATGACGATTTCATCAATGATGAAATTTTTGCATACAGATCATGAAGTAAGTATATAGGATATGAAAGGAATTTTGGGGTTATTTTTTTTTTTAACCCCGTGAGGAACGACTCCTAGGTAGTCTCATAGATTTTTAGTGAAAATACCTACTTAAGATATCCATTGGGCCCATTGGATAACAGTTCAGTAATTTCACGACATTTACTATGTCCTCAATAATTAATGGGAGACATCTGGAATTGAACCAGAGTCTCCCATTTATTAGTCAAGCACTCTAACCACTAGACCACTTGACCATTTTATAAATTCAAATTTAATTCTTAATGTTAAGTTTCAAATAATAATTTTCAATGATCAAAAAAGTTTGGTCCATTCCGGGATTTGAACCCAGAGTCTTATGCATGAGAAGCAGACACGCTATCCAATACACCACAGAGACATATAGTATATGCTATTTGATTCTTGATCTTAGCTACTTTATTATGAAATAATTAAGATTCATGAATAAGGTTGATGTTAATAAATCTAATTTAAATAAATCTAATTTATTTAACTTAAAATATATTTATATTAAAATATTTTAATAATATAATTCTTTCATTAATAAGATTCATGAATAAATTAATTAAGATTCATGAATAAGGTTGATGTTATTAAATCTAATTTATTTAACTTAAAAATAGGATCTAATTCATGAACTCAATTAATCTAATAATATTCTTAAGATTTATCATTTTTAAAGAATATTTATCAAGAAATTATAACAGAATAATTTTTTCAAATACCTTAAATTTTTTTTTATAAATAGTAATTGAAAATCATGAGTGATCAAAATAAAATCTATTGTAAAATTTGTGATGTTAATTTACAACTGATTATAATTTTAATAGACATTTAAAATCTAAAAAGCATCAAGTTAATTCATCTATAAAATATAAAAAATTCTTAGAATTAAAGAAATGGGCTGAAATGAATCATATTCATGATTATGATAGATTAAATGAAAAAGCATTATTAAAAATTAAAGAGGATTTTAAAATCAATGAAGATAATTATCAAATATTAAATTTTGAAAAACTTAAAGATATTGGAAAGAAATATGATGTTAATAATTTAAATAATTTAAGTAGAGAACAACTAATTAATAGATTAGAAAAAATTAAAAAAAATCCAAAAATTTAAGGTTAAGAAATATAAATTATATTAAAAAATTAGCTGAAGAAAATAATATTGAAACAAATAATAAATCAAAGAAATATTTAATAAAAGAATTAGCTAAAAAATAAATGAATCATCAAATAATTATATAGTGGATATTAAAAATATAAATTCTAAGAATGATTTATTCAATAAATATACACTTAAAGTTTCTCCTGAAAGTAATAATATTAAAAATTATTTAGAAATTTGTAGAAAAGATTTAACATCAATAATTGAAGAAAAATTTAAAATTCATAAAAGTATGAAAGGTCAATTGAATCTAGGTTGCACTTATGAAAGAAATTCTCCAACAGATAATACAATTCAAAAAACCATAAAATATTTTCCAGTATAACAGATCATATTTTAGATATAAATGAATTTATTGATAAACAATTTGAGAAAACTATTTTAAGAGAATCACAACATCAACCTAATGCAGGATCTGGATGGTCATTAGCTAGTTGTGATAAATTAATTTTAAAATTAAATAAAAACAAATCATTAAATGCAGGATCATATATTGATTTACCAGAAAAAATAAAAAATAAAAAAGCATGTATTAATTTTATAAATAAGGATAATTATTGTTTTATTTATTCAATTAGATGTG
>NW_024093049.1:0-12742 GCF_014356525.2 Nilaparvata lugens | reverse complement strand
TTGAAGAATTGACAATAGGCCCATAACAATCCATGGGTAATTAAGAATCCATATGCAAAATTTCAAGTTAATTGGTCCAGTAGTTCAGACGTGATGATGCATCAAACATAATTTTCCTATCCCATAAGTGTATAAGCCAGCTCTTTATTATAGATATAGTTAATGACTAAGTTTTGGCGCCTAACTCACACGCCAATTCGAGACTCATTCAGAACAGTCTTTCCCTGTCGCTGGCGTACGGTGTCGCTGGATGAGATAGTCGCTGTTCACTCCTGTCAGGTTCTGGGTGTGTCAGAGGACTAAAGTGGCGCGTACCGTACCCAGAATGAGGCTAGAGCTCGGATGATTTAAAGGGAGACTCGACGCAACTGTGAGGAGTAAGGGAATCTGCAACTTGCGCCCAGCGGTCAGAATGTGTTTGGGCACTCACAGATTGAACGTAACAAAGTGAATGTCCGTGACATCATCAAGAGTGATGCCATTTCGCTCACACTAGCAGCCGACATTACGTTCGACATACACAAGTTGCGCCCAGCGGTCAAATGGGAGTGGCTCCCTTACACAAGTACATTGTTCACGTAGTGACGTCATCACTGCGAGTCTCATTATTTGTCCCGCTCTCACTCTCTCTCTGTCAAAGAGATAACGGTATATATTATATGCTTTTCGATAACCATCTGCTGTAAGAACAACCATTGCTCCCTATTCGTCTTATTCGTTCAACCTAGACCTCCTGCTAAATTATAAAGAAATAAGACCAGCAGGCTTGCTTCTCTCGCCTGCATTTTTCATTAGATACTTTAAGGCTTGATTGAATTGGCGGTTGATTTGAATTGTGCAGCATTCGGTTGCATAATTTCCTTTTTTATAAAAAGGAATAAAAAAATGGAGTGATAAAACACAATGATTAAGATATCATGATAATCTTTGTAATGAAGTCTAGTTCTTTCTGTAATTTTCTAAAAAAAACTATGAAGGAATGCGACAATTTTCTTGAACAAGGAACTCAATCTGTATAATGGTTCAAATGAATATTTTTTTCACATTGTCTCTGTCATAAAGACAAATGAAATGAAACAACAAAACATTAGAATGAATGATTGAGACAATATGTTGCTTCAACCAATTTGACAGTGATCATTCATTGAAGATGATTCTCAATGAATGATTGATTGATCATACAATCATGGTTCTAGCCCAATTTTTTATCATCAATTCGAATGGAATTAAAGGTTAGAAATCTGTATCTCATTAAATAGGCTAATACGTTGTCATAATACAACGTATAGTAGTGTTTTGCTTGAAGCATCCTTAGGATACTGTAGTGAATTTGAATTTTGCTCCTTCAGTCGGGGAACGTAATGTCGGCTGCTAGTGAGAGAAAAATGGCATCACTCGTGATGACGTCACAGACGTTCACTTAGTCATGTTCAATCTGTGAGTGCCCAAACACATTCTGACCGCTGGGCGCAAGTTGCAGATTCCCATTACGTTCCCCGACTAAACGAGCGAAATTCAAATTCACTACAGTATCCTAAGGAAGCTTCAAGCAAAACACTACTGTATTATGACAACATATTAGCCAAGTGAGATACATATTTCTATCCTATAATTATTCCATTCCAATTGATATTTAAAGATTGGGCTCGAACCATGATTGTACAAACAATCATTCATTAAGATACAGTCATCTTGAATGAATAATCACAGTCCAATTGGTTCTAGCAAACACATAATCTTAATCATTCATTCTAATGTTTTGACTTTTCATTTCTGAATTTTGTTTTAATGACAAAGACAATGTGGGTGATAGATAAAGATATATTTTTTTGAATACTTGAAACCTTTAATAGCCCAGTCAACGAAGTGTTGCTTGAAGCATCCTCAGGATACTGTAGTGAATTTGAATTCTGCTCCTTCAGTCGGGGAACGTAATGTCGGCTGCTAGTGAGAGGGAAATGGCATCACTCGGGATGACGTCACGGACGTTCACTTTGTCACGTTCAAGAGGGAAAAGTTTGGAAGACAATTTTTGACTCCACAGTTCTGTTTATGGTAGTGAGGAGGTAAACATATCAAAAGTCCCCACCCCTACCCCCTGTGCTAAGGGGGTAGGGGTGGTTCAAAGGTACCATTTTTTGGTTTAACGCATATAACTCGAAAACTATGCATTTTACAGACATAACTATTCTATAAGAAATTAGAGCTTACATAATTTCCTATAATATTGATTCGACTACTTTTTCTATATCTCTTTCACTTTTCAAGATATCTGTTCTAAAAGATGTGACATTTTTGAAAACACATTTTCCTTCGATTTTTTGCTATTTTTGCTCTTAAAACTTTTTTAATATTGATGAGAAAAATCCATACTTATCATGAGCTTATAAAGCATCATATTCTCGTCAATGTGATGTATAATTTCACAAGTTTAAACACATCCCCACGACTGTTGCAGCAGCTTCAAAGTTGAGTGTGATATCTTCAGTTATACAAAAATAGACCAATTGAAAAGGAATTTGGAGAGAATGTTTTGAACACAATTTTTGACTCTGCAGCTTTGTTAGGACCAGTTAGGGGGTGAACATATCAAAAGTCCCCATCCCTACCCCTTGTGCTAAAGGGATGAGGTAGTTAAAAAGATGAATTTTTCTATGATTTGCTTATTCACTCATATCTTGAGAAAAATGCGTTCGACAGACATGACTAACTACAGTAGCCTCTCTCTTAACCGGACACCTTTTAACCGGACATCGGTTTAACCGGACTACACTCCACGGAAGTGACATCTCTTTAACCGGAAAATAATCATCAGCACATCGGTTCAACCGGACTGTACAGTACTTCTGCACTTGCCACGAATCATAATGGCTGTTTGGTTTTAAATATTTCAAATGTAAAAAGGCTTAGCAACTAACTATTTTCTTGTGTTTTGTGTTCACAGATATCATAATAAAGCGTCTAGTTTTATTATTTTTACGTAAAAGTCATTATTGGCTTATAAACTACAAAATATGCGTACCAATTTAACGACTTTTAGGGAACGTCGGTTTAACCGGAAAAAACGTTATCCGGACTGGCCTCAGTCCCGATGAGTCCGGATAAGAGAGAGGCTACTGTATTCAGAAATGAAGCTTGATAAAATTCCTACTGGTCTGGCCAGAGAATTCGAATTGTAGCACCAGAATGCCAGACTGCAGTTCTGCCAATAGTAGGCTTGTGTTTGCGCCAGCGCAGACCGTCCTGCTGCTTTGGCCTTCTCGATGTCCTTGTCCAGTCTGTCTTGTTTCATCAGCCCGTCTTGTTGCAAGACCAAATTTGTGTTTGTCATGTAATTTCGATCGGAAATTTCTTGTAAATAATTGTTTGAGTGTCGTGTGTGTGAATTATGAATATAACAGCGTAAATAGTATTGAATTGAATTAATTTGAATCAGATTTGAATTTATAAAGAATCCAGTTTGAGCTTTGTTCAAAACACAGTGCATAGCCTGCAAGTTGAACGCGAAAAGGCAGCCCGGAGCGAAAACTGTCTTTTCCCAATTTCATCCCACCCTGAACCTGACCAAAACACCTAATAAAGGCTTCGAAGGGCAAGTAGTCAAGATTGGAATAAATTTGGTGAGTTTTTGATCTTTTTTATTGTTCATTAATGCAAATTGAAGATTAAATTTTGCCCCTTGTTTGTATTTGATTATTAAATAGTAAATTACAGTCCTCTGGTAGCTCTAGCCTGAGCTTTGTTCAGAACACCTACAATATTTTGTTCTGTGGTGATTCGTGATATTATCTCCAACTTTTCGAGATATACGCTCTTAAAAGTGTAAAATTGTTAAAATAACGCCTACAACACTCCAACAATGCATCGTAAAAATGAATGCTCACCGTAGATTTGTAGAGCTCTGTTTTCTCTTCAATTTGATGTATTATTTCACTACTTAATGTTTTCCTTGTATTGTCATAGCAGATTCAATGTGGGGGTGAAATTTCAATTTTGTAACAATTGATCACTTGACAATGAAATTTGAGTCTGGAACATCTGGTACACAATTTTTGACTTGTAATTTAATGGAGACTAGTTGGGCGGTAAACATAGCCAAAATATGCATCTCTAGCCCGTCTATTGAAGGTGTGGAACTGCTAAGTTGACACTTGTTGCAGAGTTAAAAATTTCACCCCCACATTGAATCTGCTATAACAATAGAAGAAAAACTTGGAATAGTGAAATAATACATCAAATTAAAGAGAAAACAGAGCTCTACAAATCTAATGTGAGCATTCATTTTTAAACTGTTGTCGAAAACTGTTGGAGATATCACGAATCACCACAGAACAAATATTGTAGGAAATTTATCAAGCTTCATTTCTGTTAGTCATGTCTGTCGAACGCATTTTTCTCAAGATATGAGCGTGTAAGCAAAACATAGAAAAATTCAACTTTTTAACTACATCATCCCTTTAGCACAAAGGGTAGGGATGGGGACTTTTGATATGTTCACCCCCTAACTGGTCCCAACAAAGCTGCGAAGTCAAAAATTGTGTTCAAAACATTCTCTCCAAATTCCTTTTCAATTGGTCTATTTTTTCTGAAAATATCACACTCAACACTGAAGCTACTGCAACAGTTGTGGGTATGTGTGTAAACTTGTGAAATTATACATCGAATTGAAGAGAATTTGAATAAGCTCATGATCAGTATGGATTTTTCTCATCGATATTAAAAAGTTATAAGAGCAAAAAATTGAAGGAAAATGTGTTTTTTTTTCAAAAATGTCATATCTTTTAGAGTGGATATTTCGAAAACTCAAGTCCTCAAATGAGTTTCTCAGGTTTCACTCACGCTTAAGTGAAATAGTTCATAAGAGCTGTATTCTCCAACCTACAATTGAAAAAAGCAAAATACATCATGCGAAGAAGAACTCTCTTAATCGATAAAATGTCTTAACTAAATATAGAAGGTACCCATTTTTCTTATGTGAAAGTCCCAAGTTATACTCTGGTCCAAAATCAATCCTAAATACTTGACGGATTCTGATTCTTTTATAACTTCACAGTTACAACCCACCGAATCACATCCAAATTGATGGTATTTAATAGGATCTGGGAAATTGAAAGCCAATCCTGCTACCATAATTCTCACCACAAAACAATGAAAACATTAGAACTTTTGAATTCAATACTGGAGTAAAGCAAGGTGATGGACTGTCTGTACTACTATTCAATGTTGCATTACATAGTGTGATTGACATCATTGTCAAGAGAGGCAACATTTTCAATAAAACATGTATCAAGTATGTGCTTATGCCAATGACGTAGCCTCAATTGCCAGAAGAAAAGATCTTCTCCAGGTTCAAAGTGCTTTAAAGAGAGGCAGGAAAGGTTGACCTCAGTCAATGAAACAAAAACAAAAAAATATCAAAAAGTTAAGCGCGAAGAGTTCCACAGAGTCTCAGGATTAATGATAGATTGTTTGAGGGGGTTAAAAATTTAAGTTATCTAGGTGTCGTCGAATTGAATAATCAAAATATGATGAGTACCACTATAAAGCACAGAATATTTTCAGGAAATAGAGCATATCACAGCAACATAAAGCTTCTAAAAAACAAGCTCATCAGTAGAATCACCAAACTCAAAATATATGAATCCCTTATAAGACATGTAGTTACATATGGCTCTGAATTGTGAATTTCGACTAAGGACGACAATCACAACTTGAATGTATTTGAACGAAAAATTTATGGTACCGTTAAAGAAGGAGAAGAGTGGAGAAGGAGAACCAATGCTGAACTTGATACATGAATAAGAGACTGTAGTATAGTACACTCTACAGAGGCACAGAGGCTGAGATGGTTTGGGCATGTTCTCAGGATGAATGAGACCAGAATTCCAAAAATTAAGTCCAAAATAGTCCAAATTTTCCTCAAGAAGAAAAAGGGGCAGACCAAGAATGAGATGGGAGGATGAGGTTACAGATGATTTGGTAAAGATGGGTTATAGAGGATGGAGAAGATTGATTGATGACAGAGAGGCTTGGAGGAATGTTGTGGAGGAAGCCAAAGCCCACCCAGGGATGTAGAGCTAAAGCAATAAAAGAATGTTTTGAATATTCAATTATTCTGCTTCATTCGAATAAGGAACGCTTTGTAGAAATAGGAGTTAAGACACTGAGATTGTGAAGATTCACAAAAACAGATCCTGTACATTAAAGATTTCTTAAGGTACAAATAGGCTACACTGAAAGGGGAGCGTGGCGTAGCATGATCAGAGCGTTCATGATACACACAGGAAGCGTCAAGCGTCAAGGACCTAAAATGGTGTTGTCTAAGTTTGCACGGACATTAGTTTGTGAGAATAATTATAGTACCTTGGATATTAGCTAAGCCTGCTATTACAGAGTGGGTTAATGAAATAAACTTAGATCGTCGACTATCTGGTGAATATCACCATCTGTTCAATGTGTTAAAAAAGCATGAGTTTTCCAATTGTTGAGTACCTACATGCGAATGTCAACTTCAACCTTTGATTATTTTGACGAGAAAGGAGCCTGATTTGGAAAAACAAGTCACTAATTTATTGGAGGAATGCAATATCTGCTGAAGAAAAACTTGCAATAAGGTGCAATATTTCATAGAAATATATGAAATGGATTAGAATAGCCTTACTTTTGATTTCAAAGCTCAATGGATTAATTTTCCCTTTTGAATAATCAAATAATACACATTACAGGGGAATTCGGGCAAAAATTAAATATACTAGTGTACTAGATGGTGGGAAAATATACTAGAACAAGTGCATTATTATGTACAAGAGTAGACCACTAGTACCTAGTACATTACCCATAGAAGGTTTAGTTTAATCTTCATACAAGCATAAGCTTTACTGTACCATACAACTATTCTCTGCTCGTTTGAGTATGTTTAAGCCTTTTCCTAAATGAGAGTCCTTTGAAAGGGTTGGAGACGTGATTATAGATCAAGGATTGAAGAGAAATATAGAATACAAATGCCCGGTTCAAACAAATCTAATGGTCTATTGAATCCAATAGACAATTAGAGTTGAAGTTTCATCAAATTTTGAAGACTGACTAGCACACTGGGGTAATTTCTATCATCATACACATTTTTTATGTCATATTAAATTATTTCTGATCAATTTCGAATGTTTAAATAATATTGATAAAATTTATTATATATTTGAAGCAATGATTCTGGTTTCTGGATTGACTATGGCATGAAGACGTTCAGTAGTTAAATAATTTTTACCAATCTTTCAGATCTGAATGCAGTCCATACAGCGGTCAAACCAGGTAAAGTACGATTGTCAGTGCTTCGAAGTAACTTATCCCACGAATTAACTAATTTGAAGTATTTCAATTCTTTAAAATATCTAATTCAGCTTTGGGCCTTGTTCACAGCTCTTTACAGCCCACTCCTGTTAATGATGACGTTTTCATAAATAATTGTGCAATCCAATAAACTCATAAATGTTAAATAACACAGGTTTTACTATGACGGAAATAATTAATAATTAGTCACTCGTAACCCGACCATTCTTTTTGGGACACCCGTGATGCTGAAAAGGAAACTATGAAAATTAAAAAAAAAATCAAACACAATAACAATTACTCTGTTGCATATCCATACTTTTTCACTATAAGATTAAAACTTTAAATTTTAAAAACACTTATGGAGTGAAAATGCACTTACATTGGTAGTGACGATCGTTTCGACCTGTTGTTGGTCATCATCAGACTGTAGGAATTCACTCTGTCTTACTCTCCTCCCACACACTCTGACAAAATAATCCGAAATTCAAAATTACCGCCCTACTAACACATCCACCAACCCCCACCACCTACTAGGAGGAATAGTCGTATGCAACAGTCGTATGGGAATGCGTGAAATAGTCGAATTATACATGAAATGAAAGATAATTCAATGCTCTACAATCTCGTAACCAGCACATTCTTGTTTCATCAATTATTGTTGAAAAGTTATAAGACTTGAAAGAGCGAAAAAATGGAAGAAAAACTGGGTTTTCGAAAATGCTTCACTTTAGAACATACATATCTCGAAAAGTATCAGATTTATCGAAAACATCTGAACAAAACTTGTAGGAAATTTATTAAGCTTCATTTTTATGCGGTTGATCATGTCAATAAAAGACATTGTTTCTAAGATATAAGCATGTAAGTAATAAGTTGAAAATGCAACTTAGTAATAAGTTGAAAAAATGGTACTTTCAAACCACTCCCACCCCTTTAGCACAGGGGGTAGGGGTGAGGACTTTTGATATTTTAATCCTCTTACTATACTTAAAAGAGCTGTGGAGTTGAAAATTGAGTTCCAAACTTCTCCCTCTATGCCTTTATTTGAGCATTCATTGCCTGGACTAATACTGTTGTATTGGTTTCTTACTTACTTTTATACCCTCTACCTGCCTATTACATGGGAAACCATAGTTGGCTAGGTATTTTTCCTCCTTTTCAGCATACCCCACCATGAAACCTGTTTTTGTATTATATTCTAAACTTATTTTTGATTGTGATTTTTTGTATTTTGAATTATTTTATGTATTCGGTGTTGAATAGAATGATTGATTGATTGATATCTCATTTGTGAAAAAAATAAACATCGCTTTACATAGAGCACTAATCTAGTAATAACATTTATTTCATAAATTCTAATTTATAATAATAACAAATTAGCATTTGATTTCATAATAAAAAATTAGTAAACTCATACATAAAAAAGACAGTATTTTTCTATAAAAAAATTTCAATGTTTAGGAAGAGGATCTGAGTAAGTTTCTATGAATTAAAAAAAACATGAAAATGTTGTATCCAGACACAATAATAATGAAAAATAGAATATCATAATTATTCTAATTTAGATATTGCATAATTGGCAGCGCATAAGAATTAGGACACAATTCAAGTGTGGATCCAATAGGCTATTCAGTTTACATAAACATGTATAGACACATTCTCATTTTGTATGTACAGATAAGTTGAATATATTCTACATAATTCAAGAAACAAGAATTTAGATTGTTTATACCATTCGATTCAATGCAACATACATTTCAGAGGTGCCCGCAGGCATCATTCTTCACGGAGATTCCAGCTTCCATGTCTAAGGATTAATTCAATTTTATTTTTGAGGAAAATTTTCCTATCTCACAAAAAGGGTGGACTGAACAAACTTTGCTATTAGCAAATTTTGTTATTTTGCAGAGTCAAATCACCCACAATAATGGAACGTTCTCATATTGTATCGTTCTCCATTATTAGCTCCATGATCAACAATGAGATCATAATAATTTTGTATATTTTCCATAGTTTCTATTAATTGGGCGTGGAATTGATGAAAAATCAAAAGTTTAAACTTTTTATAATGATTATAGCTTTAAATTGTTAATATTCGAAATTTGAGAACATGAGAATTAAATTCTTGTAACTATGTATTAATGCATGATTAAAACAATATTTGAAACAGGAATATTAGCCAGCAAACTCACTTCGCTCGTTTGTCTAGTACCTAGAATAGCAAAAGGTTGAAATCGCTTCGCCAATGTATTTTGAAATTAAACCAGTAGATTGATCTTCGAAATAATCTATTCGGATGAACAGTAGCATAGAGGAAAGATTGCATATAGTTATGCTATCTTTTTCTATGTCAGTAGATAGTAGAAATCTTGGAAAATACTTCATGATCTTCTCTTTATCCCCTATGCCAGTTAAGAAAGTATTTATTGAACATTTTAAACATGCAGGAACTGGCTTCATCTCCTAGACGCATGCTTAGAACCAATTAAAATTTTTCTTCAGGTATGTTCAGTCGATGTTTCTCTTGCATTTCCAATTATTATTATGAAAATTTATTCATGCATTGCAGTTTACTATATTTGTCAAAAAACAACTTAACAAGAAAAGCTCATGTTGTACAAATTGAGTTCAGCCAATATTTTGCACAATTGTTACGAGAAACCATCAAAATGATGCCCTGAATCGATAATATTGAGCAAGATGGTAAGACTACCTTAGACTACCACACATAGGCGATCGAAGTGAACCTTTCTTGCTTGAAGATCAGGAGGCAAGTCCCCTGATAGACCGTGTGAGACGAGCGTAGAGAGCTAGCAGGTCAGCTCTAAATAAATGTTACACCAAGAATAAACTCACTTTCAACTTTTTTCTCACTAAGAAATAGTCCTGCGGGCACCTCTGATACATTTCTGTACAAAATAATCATTTATTCACAGACTCTACCGTTTGAACATTAGTTTTCACACATTATTTATTATTATTATTGGAGTAATTAAGGCTATATACCCTAACTGATATTGAACGAAAAAAGAGCTGATGATAATAACAAATAAACATACAACATAACATAAATATCAATAACGTATAAAGCAATATGCTACTAGCTTAGTAACAATTATATTTGTTTGATACATTTCTGTAGAAAATTATTAATTCACAGACTCTGAAGTTTGAGCAGAGTTTTAACACATTATTTAGTTTTAACACATTATTGGAGTAATTACAGCTAAATACCCTAACTGATATAGAAAAAACACAAACTGATAATAACAAACATACAACATAACATATATTAATAACGCAGTATAGTATTGCTACTAGCTTGGTAACAATTATCTTTGTTCAGATGACATTTTTATAGAATTCATACATCGAAGATAATTTCTACCTCTTCCTCAATATTAATCATTGGACTTGACAAAATAATTGACGGATTCACTTTCTTGATCTTCACAAATATTTTACCTATACTAGATTTTCATACTAATGAACATACTTTTGTCAAGTCCAATGATTAATATTGAGGAAGAGGTAGAAATTATCAAATAATCATAAGATTATAAATACATTGATAATTGGATTAATAATTCACTGTTTGAGGCTATACACAATCACCATCCATTTTTGTTGGAATGAATTCTATTTGAATTCACTAAGATTTTACTACACAGTAGAATTCACTACAGTAAAATTTATACCACAGTATTTCTTAGTACAGTTATCACTACAAATTGATTTTTTTAGTTTGTTATAACAGTAAAAACAAATTTCAACAGTTGAAAAAGAAGGATTCAGGCCTGAGTTGGTTTTGATTAACAGTTTGAAATTGCTCATCGAGAGGATTTACGAAGAATTCAGTTCTTGAAATGTTTTTTATCTTAAAAATCTCTTTGTATCTCTGTAAAAATAAAGTATCTCTTCAAGTCGGAGTATTCTCGCACAAGAGTTGGAAATGAATACAATTTTTCTAAACTGAAAATTCTCATTTTGGAAGAGTTTCAAGCTTGGAGATTCGCTGAGGATACGTGTATTTAGACGATAGTTTCAATTTTGTTGATTTATTGAAGAAATGATGATGTTATACAATGGATTTTGTTATTAAAGCAAAATGATTATATTCATTTTAAATAGTTCATAATTCAAATCAAATTAATTGATAATTTTCATCTAGAGACCATAAATATACAGTATATTTTTGGGGAATATGTATAATAATATTGAAAGCAATAAATTTTTATATCACATGAACTCAGTGAAATTGAATTAAACTTCGATGTGCGGAAATTGTAATTTTTTAACGAGTTAGTAAGAGCTATTGTGTGCACATTGAAAAAAAACACCACAAACTCATAGACTGTACAGCTGATAGATCAATCATAATAAAGTAATTTGATTAATTTTCAATTCTCACATATTTTTCATTGTTGGAAACATTAATGTTTAGCATCTTTGAATGAATTTTGGGGAAAACGAATCTTATTTCAAATCAACCAGAAAGAGATGATATTTATTTGATTTTTTGAGCAAGAATTTTCTTGTAGAGAAATTTAAAAAAAGATAAAAGTCAAAATTCAAGAATAGCTGTTTATCATGGTCTATCATGTGCAGTACCGTACTGATCATCCAGCAAAAAATCAAGTTTCAAACTAGCAATTTTAGTTTTAAAATAATATTCCAAGATTACAAATTTCATTTCACTGAGAGTTTTCTCTACAATAAATTTGATTCTATTATAGTTGTTTGCAAAACATCTGCTGATATAATATTGAATTTAAATGATATGGCACTTCATATTGACTATTCACAAGTGAATTTGAGCTAACTGAGGCCACACCAGATAACTAGTGGCCATCTAGTCTAGTGTGGTCAAAGTAGCTCCTTTCACAGAGCAGTGAATTATGAAGTGATATTAATGTATTCATGAAGATCTGTGGTACTTATCTAATCTTATAACTCAATTGCTTTTTTCAAAAAAAATCCATTTGTTTTCATCGTGTGTATGAACAATCCTCTCTTTCTGGCTCAATAGAGAAAAATAATTTTACATCAGTTATCCCTGAGAAACTTTAAAACCGTAATGACAATATTATTATCAATTACTTCCAACCTATTCTATTTTTGATGGAGCAACACATGAATTTCAACTCCGATCTGTTGGGATTATTGCAATGAAGTTGAGTATTATAAACAATATTTCAAGAACCAACATAACTAAAATTGGTTCCAAAACTACCATGAGTGGAGGGAGACTATTATTTTTCCATCTCCAATTGGGTATAACTTATAAAGAGATTGAATTCTCATATATTATATTCCCATTACTGGTATAACTTAAGCGGTCTGCTGCTTCATCAGACTGGTCCCCACAAATTCTTCTTAGAGCTAAACTGTTGTACTTGAAACATTTGAAATAAAA